>NW_013952822.1:2981-13030 GCF_001266775.1 Austrofundulus limnaeus
GTGTGCAAACCTGGTCAAGAACTACAGGAAACGTCTGATCTCTGTAATTGCAAAAGTTTCTGTACCAAATATTGTTTCATTTTTCTGGTGCATCAAATACCTATTTCACACAATAAAATGGAAATTAATTATTTAAAAATCATACATTGTATTTTTCTGGATTTTTGTTTTAGATTCCATCACTCACAGTTGAAGAGTACCTATGATAAAAATTACAGTCATCTACAAGCTTTGCAAGTGGGAAAACCTGAAAAATCAACAGTGTATCAAATACTTGATCTCCCCACTATAACTTCATCTCTGCTTGTTGAAATGCCTCCTAGAGGTTTAAAGCACTGCATGAACCACTCAAATGATGGACAAACTCCTAATTTTTCTAAATTTAAATAATCATTCACATGATCACCATTCATCTTATTTGGAATCAAATCCAAATTCAATTCAAAAATACTTTATTAATTCCAGAGGGAAATTAGGTGTTGTTTTAACTCATTTAACTAAAGAGTTATTGTAGATGCTGATGGCTGAGGGCAGGAAAGATCTTCTGTAGCGGTCTGTATTACAGCGAAATTGAAGAAGACTCCAACTGAAGACACTCTGTTTTTCTTTGACAGTCTGATGAAGAGGATGGTCAGGGTTGTCCACAATGTTCTTGATTTTATGTAAAACCCTTCTTTGCACCATCATCTCCAGAGGTTCCACAGTCGTCCCCAGAACAGAACCAGCCTTCTTTGTCAGTTAGGTCCCTGGCTCTAATGCTGCTACCCCAACAGATGACAGCAGAAGAGATGATGCTCTCAACAACAGACTTGTAGAAGATCTGCAGCATCTTGCTGCAGACATTAAAGGATCTCAGCTTCCTCAAGAAGTACAGTCTGCTCTGTCCTCTGTTGTAGATTGCTTCACTATTGAGTCTCCAAGTCCAGTCTGTTGTCCAGATGAACACTGAGGTATTTATATTCCTCAACCACCTCCACTTCTTCCATGATAGAAACAGGGTTTGGTCTTCCACTGTTTCTCCTGAAGTCTATAATCATCTCCTTTGTCTAAAAGCAGTGCTTGATGTCTCAACACCATGGCTATAACGTTTCACTCCATCTTTGTTGCATGTTTAAAGAATGTCATTCCTATATTTGTTTATTAAGGTTGGATAGAAGACAAAAGCATCTTATTTTACTTTTTCCAAAGGCTTCATCTAAGATAAACTAACACAAAGACGAGCAGCGAAATGATGTTTCCCACCAGTTTATGCGTTTTTGTGGAGCTGCAGCAGCCAACCGCTGGCTGTGACTTCACGAGCTGACAAACGTAATCATATTAATCTTTTCACGTTATCTTTGACAAGAAAGCAAACACCTTATTTTCCCAAAAATGTCAAGAAATGGTTTCAAAACTGCATGTCAATGGTTTCCTGTCAGACCCCATTTCTCCTTTGGTGCGTTTATTTTGTCTAACAAGTTGCGGTTTATTTTTTGTTCCCACAGATTTATAGTCCTGAACATGTGATGTGATTAACCTCACACAACTTCAGCCTCATTATTTACCCCTTTCTCCTCAGATTTTCCCTTCTGTCCCTCTGGCTCTGTATGAAGTCGCTCATGCCACATTCCTCTGCTAATAAGGATGTATCAGCTTCCAGTTCCTTCTCATTCATCAAACACGGCTCAAAAATAAAACAGATGAGAGAAATCTGCTATTTTATGGACTGATCATTTCAGGGTTTGAGTGTCTTTCAATCAGTTATATAAGTCATTGTAACAATAAATACAAGTCAAAAAGATGAGTGAAGAATGTAAGAAAAGTTTTTGTAAGCAAGTTTTAAATTTTTATACTTTATTAATCCAGCAACACAAGAATAATAAACTTTTAAATAAAAAAAACAACTGTACAAATGTTTAAATGTGATATTATTCAGACTTTTCTAAAGACTTGGAAGTTTGTGTTACATGAAGCGCACATAAATGTGTTTTTTCCTGAACAAATTCCTACATTTATTGCAGGTGATTGCGTGTCTGTCGATGAAGCTCATTCCATGGGCTGATCCTGCCTCTCTTTGAACTCGTTAACTCTTGCCTGAAATAAAATGAAAAGAACGTGGTTAGAAGTAAGGTCAGGACTTCTGATGGAGACAAAAACATTTTGTGGTAAAAATGATTGATCGTTTCCTTGTCCTGGATCTAGAAGCACACTGTTCTATGTGGACCAGCACACCTGATTTAATTTAAGTAATTAACAAGCTTCTGCAGAACAAACTGACCAGTGGACAATGTTATTTATTTTTTAGATTCAGTAATGCTGGACACAGTCAACATTTAAAACACCTTTTCTTCTTTCCTGAGGGTCATTGGGGTCCTTTCAGGAAGGAGGGGAGAGAGTGATTTGCATGTGAGTTCAGCTTGCAAAAACAGAGCAATTTACTCTAGTTTAAACTACTGGTGTCTCGAAACTGATTCTAGTATCGGGCTTGGTACAAGTACTTGCACTCGTACAAAATACCCCGATACTCTGAACCGATACCAGTACTCAATTGTTTGTGTCCCAGTTTAGAATTCAAGTGAAAATTTCTCAGTTCCAGGTTTAAGAAATTTATACAAGTTGAAAGAAAATCTTATTTGTTATTTTTATTTATTTAAAAAAAAGTTTCAACAGTAGTACATATCATGCTTTATATATTTGATTTGATCCAGTCAGAGGGGCTGTAGGCCTATCAGGAAGAAGACCACCTTGTTCTAAACAAAATAAATGAGTTTTTAAATTTATTGAGTAATGTTTAGGTTCTAACTCAGTAAGTACTCGGTGACGGTACACAGCAATGACAAGTACCCAAGCTAAAGTACTCAATACCTCAACTGAGTACTTCAATCCAAGGAGTAAGAATGTGGAATAGTCTGAAAAATTATGTTAAAAATGTATCAATGTATATGTTCAAGAGAATGATAAAGGTTGGGTTATCGAAGAAGGTTATTGTTTGGGTAAAAACAGAACGAATGTTAAAGATAATGCAGATAGAATTTGTGAAAATAAAAAATTGGTTTAAACTTAACAAATTATCATTAAATCTGGAAAAAAGTATGTATATGATATTTACAAAGAGACAAAGAACTGTTAACATTCCATTTAGAGTTGATGGTGTAGAGATTAATACAGTCAGTGAGGTAAAGTTTTTGGGTGTTATTATTGATGAGAAACTGACATGGAAACCTCATATGAATTATTTAAAAATTTAAAATAGCTGCATCTATTGCATTGTTTTACAAAGTAAGGGACTTCTTTAATGATAAAGCTCTGTTTTTGTTATACAACACATTAATTGTTCCACACTTAGTTTATTGTGTTGGGGTATGGGGGAAAGCATGTAAGACTATTACAAATCCTGTTTTTGTTTTGCAGAAAAGAGCCATAAGAATTATCCCTCAAAAACATTAACATTATTCATCTGGTATATTATTTTGTAAATTGAAATTATTTAAATTTTATGATTTGGCTGATTATAACATTTTGTTAGTTATGTATAAAGCTCACCAAAAGACATTACCTTTAAACATCCAGATAAACTTTATTAAGAGAGAGAGCTGTTATAACCTAAAGGGAATAGAAATTTTCATGAAACATAAATTTGGAACCAGTCTGAAAGAACGGTGCACCTCAATCCAAGGAGTAAGATTGTGGAATAATCTGGAAGAGAATGTTAAAAATGCTATATCAATATACATGTTTAAGAAAATGATAAAAGTTGGGCTTTTGAAGAAATATGAAACAGTATAATGTGTATTCATGCAAATTCTAGAAGGATTTCATGTTTTTTGTTTTGTTTGTTGTTAATTGAAGATTAGTATTGTTTGAGTTAACTTGAGAAAAAAAAGGGGCAGACAAGGTTTTTCTTCTCTCTGCTTCCTTTCACTTCATTGTATTTGTCAGTGGTGGGCACCAGTCCGCTAAAGCGCAAATCCGCTAATTGTGGACCTAAATATGTCAATTGTGCTTTAGCGGTTTTACTAATTTTTATAATTCATAAGCAGATTTGCGCTTTCTAAAATTAAAATGCAGAACCGCTAATAACTAACTATCTACCAGTTATCACTATTTTGAATATCGGAAAGTATGGTTTATCATCATTTAAAACAGGGGCCAAATGTCATCTGACATTACAGTAAAGCAATTCCCTTAAAGTGTATCTTACCCCCATTGGGAAAAGATAACTCCGCCCCAAGGCGAAATTTGAAAAATGCATCAAAGTGGATAGGGGAGGGGGTGTGGGNTTTTGATTTTTTACCTGGATTACTGAGATGCATCAGGACGTAATTATTAAAAATGATCTTTTCCATCTGTCAGTCTTTTGGTTAATTATGAGGAAAATAACTTCAGTAAATACAGCTTAATTCTGACCAGAGCRATGAGCTAATGGCTRGTCTGAGCAGAGCCATGGTCAAAGTGGATTGCAGCTTTCATAAAACAGCTCTAGCATTAAAGATTTTAGGGTGATTTATAGAAACATTATTTTAGAAATAGTTTTAGAACTGCAAATAGTGCCAGCAGCAGTTAGCTGTAGCATGTACATTATAAATATTATATTTCCACTGAAATTACTGTAAAACACAAAACCACTGCCATGTAAAAGTTTAATAAGTAGCCTTAGCTGCAATAAAACTTGTGAAATAAAATATGTTTTAGGATGGCAGCAATCCATTTTGGTTTGGGCCGCGCTCAGACTAGCCAGTAACTCATCAATGTTATCAGATGATGTAAAAAAAAGTCACTGATGATGAAGAAACAAATCAACTAAATAAACTAATAATATTTGGTTTCATTTTCTACTGAAGTGACAAAAAAAAGAAGAAGAAAAGAAAAAAGATGATGTCATTCAGGGAGCGATCTACAACAGGTAAGATATTGCTTGTTCAGAACCTTTCCACCAAACCCCACTTCAAATTACATGAACTGTATCTAACTAACCTTCAACTATTTCTTTCCGAAATTAGWTGTGAGACCATTTTACTGTGTCTGTTTATAAAATAGGAGTGACAATTAAATAAAGAGATACTGTATTTGTGAGGCTGTGAAGCCTTAAAATCTAACGCGTTCATCTCTGATTAAAACATTTTTGTTTGTTATTTGATAAGGTCTCACCTCACAACCCGTGTGACTTTAATTTGTGAGTATTTGTGACTTAGAATGATTCTTTTATCTACAAGAAATGTGTTCTGGAGGAGAAAGAAAAACTGTGTTACACTTACGGGTGACACTTGGATTGCTTCCTGCTGCAGCAGAAAATTGAATCAATTAAAAATCTGATATGAAAGACACATAATATTTATCTTTGCTTTCTCTCTCTCTCTCTCTCTCTCTCTCTCTCTCTCTCTCTCTCGTACTGGCAGATTCTACCTGGAATGAGTAGCNACAGGTAATCTCTCTCTTTTTTTTTCTGACCCTCCAGCATTTTTTTATTTAAATGTGAAGCAGAATCACTTCCGAGTGGATATGTAGGAAATTGGTCAAGATATAATAAATAATTTAATTCCTTGCATACATTGTTTTTAGTTCAGTTTGTTAAACATTAGAGATGCACCGATTCTTAAAACAAATACATCCTCAAAAAAAAAACTTCTACACTAAAGACATTCACTGTTGCCAACTCCTCAGTAAGAAAAAAACTACTCACTGTTCTAAAAACCCGGGAAAATTTTGGATTTTAGAATTTTTTTTTTGGCCAATCAACGAACCGGTACCGGTTTCAGGCCGATGGTTTCAATCAATCAATCAATCAAACTTTATTGGCAGGCAGACTTTACATCCATATTTACATAAAAAAACAATAAGGAGGATATAAAAGTACATTAAAAAATAAATAAATGTATTCATAAAATCGTATACATAAAATTTCACAATTACTTAATACAGAGATCAATTCATACACAAACAATTCAACCAGAGTTTGGTGCATGACTGTTAAACGTTAAAATTTTTAAATCGTTGTGTACCTGATTCATGCAGATATTTAAACTTTTGAGTCACTTTATAATCCCTAACCTCTGCTTCTCAGTGACGATGGGTTTCTTTGACGACATCCTCATCCCTCCCGAGTCTCTTCAGCAGCCGGCTAAGTTGTATCCTGACTTCACAAATGAAGAGCAGCGGGTTAATGTTGCTTTGTGACGTGCTGAATGTGTGAGTCTRGAGTAGACCGTGGCTGAAGTGGAGTGGTCCTTAGCTGCAGGGTCAGCGATGAAGCCGAGCAGGTTTGGGTCTGGGAGTACGAGACGGACGAGGGCGCACACGACCTCTACATGGACCAGGGAGAGGAGATCCGGTTTCGGGTGGCAGACGAAGTTTTCGTGGACACGTCGCCGACGGGCCCAACCGCCCCCGCCTCCAACGCACCGGCACAACCAGGACAGGCGACGGCGCCGCAGGTGGAGGAGAGCGGGGAGAAGAAGGAGGCACCGTACACTCTGATCGTAAGAGTCCATTTTTAACTTTTAACTCACAGAAATGGTCTTTGAGGATGCTGCAGACTGACGGCACTGATGAAGGTTGTAGTTTATTGTTTTATTTGTTTGTTTGCTTCAGGGGACCATCTGTGACCCAGGGTTGGGTCTGCTGTCGTGGTGGAACAGTTAGCATCACAGAAGAAGAAGAGATTGTTTGTTGTGTCTGTAAACAGGCGGAGCTCTGCAGCCGAACTGAGACACAGAGAGACGGTCCACAGAGGACCGTGTCCTGAGACACAGAGCTGCAGTTTGCACCAAGTTAGTCCGGTGTAGAAGACACAGACTGATTGAAACATCAGCTCAAAATACACCAGCAGGGTGTTTACATGTGTCATTGGCTTTTATAAATGTTTTTATTAACTAAACAAGGGTGAGAAATTCCAGAAACTAATCAGGTCTTTAATCATTTCATTGAAGAAATTTTACTGCCTCGAAATTTATGTTTTTTMAAACAATTAAAAACAACTTTACTTGCTGTGTAAGAATATATAATTTAAAATAACAGTACAAGAAAACAATTCTTTGATTTGAAGGACATGTTATATTTGTAAGATTTGTTGCTTTACTCAAGATTCAATGGAGCATACAAAGTTTATTTATCAGCCTGTATTTGTACAGTAGTTTTCTGTCTCAATCTGCAGTAAAACATTTTTTTCACCAGAGAGAGAGAAGGAGCTGTACATTTATTTTAATGGGTTTAAGTGATGGTCGTAAAATGACAAATTGGCATTTTATATCAGAAGCTGTTTGACTGCGAGGGACTCGCTCGTTTATTATGAAATAAAATAATAATAATAATAATAATAATAATAATAATACATTTATTTGTATAGCACCTTTCAAAACCCAGTTACAAGTGCTTTACATCATATAGTAAAATCAAAACACATAAGAACATAGCACAAATAAAAATAAAACATGCAAAAGTCAACAATTAAAAGGCATCTCAAAATATGTTTTGAAAAGAGATTTAAAAGAGAACAATAAAGAAGCTTGTCTGATATAAAGCGGCAGTGCATTCTATAAAAGAGGAGCCCTAACAGAAAAGGCTCTATAACCCTCTGCCTGTAGTCTTACTCTGGGTACTATAAGTAGCGACTGATCAGATGATCTCAGCGGTCACAGTGGTGTATGTGGTGTAAGTAATTCTGAAATATAAGACGGTGAAAATCCATTCAATGATTTAAAAACTATCAATGCAATCTTAAAATCATAAAAACCACAGGTAGCCAGTGTAGAGAAGCGAGAACAGGAGTGATATGATCATACTTCTGGGATTTAGTGAGGACTCTAGCTGCTGTATTTTGTACCAACTGGAGGCGTTTAAGGTTTTTTTTTAGGCGGACCAGCAAACAGAGAATTGCAGTAATCAAGAGGACAGAAAATAAAAGCATTAATGAGAGAAGTAGCATCCGCAAATGAGATAATTGATCTTAATTTGGCAATATTTCTGATGAGATAAAAGCCAGTTTTAATACTATTATTACAATGTAAAGATGAAAGGTTTCATGCAAACAAAATGCACTGATGTTCTAACTGAAATCAATCAAAATGCAGATTGTGTGAACAGTAGAACAAATATGACAGTTATTGTGTTGCAGCACCTCCTTGTGGTGAAGAAATGTTACATCTCAGCAGTGACTTTACTGCAGGGGTTCTCAAACTTTTTGGATCTGGGGACCCCTTACAAAGGTGAAAAATTTCCAGGGACCCCCTCATCAACCCCATGCTGTTAATGCAAAATAGTTTACTGTTGATTTTAACCCCTAAATGCCATGGTAATATTATTTTTTGTTTGGTTTAGTATGTTTGTTTTATTAGTGCATTGTTCCACGTATGCATTTTTTAAAATAAAAACCAAATTAACAATTTATTGAAATTTTTCGAGGACACCCCCCCCCACCACCACCACCACCCCCCGAGACATAGCTCTTGGACCCCTGGGGGTCCTGGGTCCCCAGTTTGAGAGCCTCTGCTTTACTGTATTATTTAACCAAGAGTCTGAAAAAACATTGTAAATTAAAGTTCAGTTGGATAAATTGAATTAGAAAAAATTAAATATCTACTTGTTCATCTTTATTTGCTGCTACATAAAATTAGAAAAGTAGAAATTTAACACTGCCTTGTCATTGCTTTATAATTAAGGCTATGTTTTATAGGGTTGTTTATGATTAACTGATAGATTTTTGCAGTGTGTTAATAAATTAAAATATTAAAAGGCTATAGGTTAATATATTACACAGCTGGCTAGAGGCCTAAAGACTAGTTAAAAGCAAAATATTGGCCAAATGTAGCTAAAAATCAAAGGTGTACGGAGAGACTGAGACCAAAAGCTAACAGTAGCAAAAGTCTAGATAAAAACCCTGAGAGGGGGTGACTCAGACAATCTTGTTTAAAAAATGTAGGAAAGGTAGTAATTTCATGTCTACATCATCATTCAAGGGGTGTATTTCCACTAAAATCCATAAAAAAGAGGTACTTTTTCATGGACCTGTATCCTGAATTTGAAAGGAAAGTATTTGTAAATGAATGGAAAAATCCAAACCAGGGCAACAATCAGCAGATGTTTGTAGTAGACAAGGAAATCCTATAATACTTGTAGCGACTATCAAATCCAACCTTTTAGTCGCTTCTGGGTGCGGGGGAATCCAGGCATTTGACGCGCTCCAATTAGTATAATGTCCAGACTGGGAGATATGTTTGGGGAAACTCCCATTTATTATATTATTTTTGATTATTAAATGTTACAAAGTCCAGAGTGGCGGTCTATGGCAGCTTGTCAAATAGATGGAAAATTATGGTAAAATGTGAATATGAGAGGTTAACCAGTATATTAACAGAGAGCGGTAAAAACCGTGTGACCTCCCTACACCCTCCACCTTTCCTTCTCACCTTGCCACCTATATAGATTTCCCCTCCACACTGCCACCAGTGGYAGAGCAAAAATATAGGTCAAAGTGTCAATCCAAATAAACAAACACTGCCACCAAACCAAAGTGAACTATAAAAGCAAAAGAAGAACCCAAACTATACCCAGAACACCCAGAGCTACAAATGGCTCCTATGATACTAATATTTAATAGATCTCTTAACTGTGAAAACAAAACCCATTTTCAAACTACTTTCACAGAAACCTCTGACTCTTCCTGATGCCTCATAACAGTTGAAACCAGCTCAAAACCAGACAATGTTGTCAGATCAGACCTTGAGTCCATCAAAACGAAAAACTATTGAGCAGTCACCAAACAGCATGGAAAAACCCCCACAGTAATCAGATCATGACTCTTTTAAGATATCTTTATTGTAAAAAAAATAAATAAACTTCATTTTAGCATTTGTAGTAAACACAGCAACAAAAAACTATTTTTTTTTTAGTTTAGGCTTACCTATAGCACAAAAAGTAAATGGATGTTTGGTAGACTATTTCTTTGTTGTAACAATAAATCTTGTACTGTTGGAAAACCTGTTATTTCCTTTTTAAATGAAGCCACATGTTCAAGGACAATGCATTTGTGGGATGAGCAGTAGAGCTGTGTGTGTGTGTGTGTGTGTGTGTGTGTG
>NW_013952822.1:13040-14788 GCF_001266775.1 Austrofundulus limnaeus
CTATGCATCTATTTGCAAATCTGATTCTGATGACGTCAGTGCCTCACCAGCTATGAACCTCACCGCACGTCACTGGAGAACATAGTCTGGTCAGATGAGACCAAAATTGAACTGTTTGGATGTCATAATACACATCATGTTTGGAGGTCAAATGGCACTGCACATCACCCCAAAAACACCATACCAACAGTGAAGTTTGGAGGTGAGAACATCATGGCGTGGGGCTGTTTTTCAGCATATGGTACTGGCAAACTTCAAATAATTGAAGGAAGGATGAYTGGAAAAATGTACAGAGACATTCTTGATAGCTGATAGCTCGGCTCAGCAGAACTGTCTACACAATTTGTCTGGACTCGCCACCTTGGGATTTACCAGCGGACATTATGGAAGATGGAAAATTATTATTGTCTGCCCTCCCAAAAACATTTCTTCTGTTGCCAAACAACTGATTATGAATTAGCTCTCCTGTACATGGCCTTGAAAGAGCTGTGGATCTAATTTCTCCTGGTGTTTATGTCAACCTCCCCCACTCTGTCTGTAATCTGATCCCTTGAAGGTCAATCTGAAGCTGCACAGAATGAACAATTAACACCAGTATTCTGAACTTTGGCCGAACTCAGGGTTTTTCTTTTGTGGGGCTGCATTCTTTGGTCTAATTCTTCAGATATTCACACAAGTGCATACAACACTCATGGCTTCAGATACACGCCCTCTATACTCCCTTACTCCTCTGGCTAATAAATGTGCTCTTGCTCTGTAAAGCTTTTTATATAAACACCATGGTGTATCATATTTCGTTGATATAATATGATGTTTTGTTTTTTTCCTCTACCCTTGTGTGGTATTTTTGTGGTATTTTTGTTTTTCTTTTTAAAGGTAGCGCGACCCCTGCTGGTTGCCACATGACCTGATCACCCGTTCACCCATGTTTGTCATGTCTGTCTCTTGAATAGGTGTTCTTAAATGTAATTTCATTGTGTTCTATACAATGACAATAAAGTCATCATCAAATCAAATCAAAAAGGCATCTTACTCTAAAAAAGACAAACTGCTGACCACTTGCTTCACTTAAGGATACAGACAATAGTTGTACACAACAGATACACAGGTGTACCTGAAAGGTGTTGAGAACATGCTGACAAACTTCATGGAGCTCTTCCAGGCCTTTTCGTAGTGGTTCTACAGCTGGACTTGCACCTGAAACAGACAACAGAAAGCACTAATAAAAACCTTATCCTCAAATGAATATGTCAGCTGTCTGAAGCCCACACTCTTCAAACTAATTCTTTCTTTTACATGCTCACATTTAACCAAAAGAAATGTAGCATACTCTGCTTTTTGCGGATGATGTGGTCCTATTGGCCTCATCAAATCGTGATCTCCAGCTCTCATTGGAGCGGTTCGCAGCAGAGTGTGAAGTGGCCAGGATGAGGATTAGTGCTTCCAAATCCGAGACCATGGTCTTGAGCCCGAAAACGGTCGGGTGCATTCTCTGGGCCAGGGAGGAGGTTCTGCCCCAAGTGGAGGAGTTTAAGTATACAGTGGTTTGCAAAAGTATTCATACCCCTTCAACTTTTCCATATTTTGTCACATTACAACCACAAACATAAATATATTTCACTGGAATTTAATGTGAAAGACCAACACAAAGTGGTATACAATTGTGAAGTGGAAGCAACATGAATCAAAACATTTTTTACAAATAAAAAACTGAAAAGTGCGACGTGCAAAAGTATTCAGCCCCCCTG
>NW_013952822.1:14798-24558 GCF_001266775.1 Austrofundulus limnaeus
GGTTGGAAGATGGCTGTTTGATGTTTTTTATTGTTTTTTAAATCATCCTATAAGCTCTGACATGTTAGATAAATTTGAAAATGAGGTTTTTTGAAATATCCGTAAGACTTGAAAAAATCCGTGAGATTGCTCTATACGTCCGTATACCTGCAAAATGACGTCAAATCTTTATAATTTACAGATAATCTGTACAAGTTGCTGCCCGCTGCCTTTCTTTCCCCTCCTCCCTTTCCCCTCCTCCCCTCCCGCTGTGCAGGACGTACTGCTGGTGTGTGTGTGGGGGGTGGGGTGGGGGGGGAAGTGCAGCAGTCAGCTCTCCCCACTCGAGGCTGAAGGTCAACAGACGATCATGCTAAGCTTGCTAACTGTTCCACCCTCTGACTGCTGCAGGGGCGTGTCTTAGAGAGAGGCTTTTATATCAGAACACAGCCGCTGTGACGAAACCGTGGAGAAGCACGTCACAGCGGAGAGCCGTTAACCAATATGCAAATTAGCCTGCAGTACCACTGCTCTACCCATATGAGCAGCAAAAACATGTTTTTAGACCAAATATTACAGATTTGAACAATTACGCACAAAAACATCACAATTAGCACAGAAACAGTACTATATAACATTTTAGACACATTCTAGACAGCTTATCAGCTAAAAAAAGTTAATTTTGGGGTAAGTTACTCTTTAAAACCTTTCTCTTGCAGATACTGTCTGGTGTTTATGACTGTAGTTAGTACCAGTGATGAGCTTAATGTGAGCCGAAGATCGTCCCGTGTCTTAACAGACAGCCAAATGAATCCTCCAGCTCAGGGCCGGAGAAATTCTTTTGCATGTTCATTTGACTTTTTTATTCCATAACTCTCAGGAAATTTTAAGAAGTTTAAAATGACTCACTGCATCTAACCTCAGCAGTACTGGCATGCAGAGAGAGGCATTGATTATGTAACTTAACAATCTGACCCCGTTCAAAGAGAAAAAGCTTTTTTGCCTTTGCCATCATGAGAAATGACACTGGATACACATTGTTTGTGAAGATTTGGGATTTTAAATGCCATGGTCGTAAACTTTTGATCAGCTTATGAACAGTCTATTTTGGTTGTTTGCAATAAAATGTTTACTCAGTTGTTTTTGTCTCACTTCCACTTTTTCTTTTTTGCATTTCAAAGCTCTACTTAGGACCTTCTTAAAATTAAACAGTGCAAAATGTGAATTCTTGCCATGTTTTGACTGGTCTTAAAATTTTGATCAGGATTGATAATAATAATTGATAATATTGTGTTGTGGTGAATAAATCATCATAATTTCTCCATCTGCCCTCCAACTGTAGAATATGTCACATATAAACAGCAGCAGTAGGTTCTTTGTTGCTGTTGTTTTCACTTGATTCAATAGATGTTTTAAAAAAGCCTTTTGTGGCTGGATGACAAGTCAGTGAAGGAAAACTCATTTTTTTATTGTAAACCATGGATATGGAAAGAAGACACTGAGATGTTGTTCAGGAAGTGGTGGCAGAGGTTAAAAAATGTCTGCCATGAATGGAAGGTCACCAGTTCAACTCCCAGATCTACAGTATAACAACACGATAGAACTCGATGCCAAATATTGCTGATGTCCCGTCACCCTTTGGTAATGACTAACTGTTAGTATTTTTGTAAGAATCATCACAGGCCATCATTCTTTAAGTAATCTCATAAGGTGAACAGACATACGGATTCTGTGAAGGTGTGATGCGGTTTCTGACCTCGTGTCTGAATCCGAAAGTTGATCTTGCTCTCAGAGGGATGCGTGATGGTGTAGCCACAGAACTCCACATCCGGGCTGATAAAAGAAAACAGGAAGGTGAAAGTGGCGTGTGTGCTAATCCTGGATGTTTTGCTTCAAAGGCGTGTAAGTGGAAAAATCTTGATCACTCTCTACACATTCAGGTCAAACCAAAACACAAAGAAGAAATTATATGTGCAGAATGTGATAGAAAGAATAATAATCTTTCTTATTTTTTGTGGGGATCAAAAGAAAATAGTTTCTCCCAGATGGTTTGTGTGTGCAAAACCTGAAATAATAAAAAACAGGTTAAAGATAAGCTGAATTCAAAGTGACAGTTTGAAAAAACCAAAACAAATCACTGACTTCTTCATGATCATATATCTGAGGGAGTTGCCCAGAGTATGGTCTTCATCATGCATCACGAACGTCACGCAGCCATCATCGGCCCCATCAACCTGGACCTTAAACAAGACAAATACTTATTTAAACATTAAAAGTGAGTTCTTCATAAAAAAGGCTAAATAACAGAACTTCAACCTAATTTCACAGGATTTGTTTGCTTTGGTATAGAAGACAGTTGAAAGACTTTCATGTGTCAGGCAGATGTTTGGGACCTGTGGGCTTGTTGCAGCACACTATGCTAAAAATGGAACAGGTTTTTTAGTTTAAAAATCTTTGTAATACTCTAATACGTTATAGAACAGCATTTCTCCATGTCAAAAAAAAATCAAAATATCTTCATTAATAATAAGAAAAATCCTCTACTTTTAGGATTATATTAGGAAAAACTAAGTTTGATCTAAAAAGTTCAGTTTTAATTTAGTGTGGTGCACTGTTGAAAGGTTAGTAATTCTAATATTTTGACCAGGGGTCTCCAGTCCTGGTCCTGTTGGACCACCATCCTGCAGGTTTTAGGTGCTCCTCTGCTCTGCAGCAGGTCTTACAATCAGGAACCCTTTGATAGTTGCGGATATGCATAATTACAATATTATATATACAATATGTGTCTCCATTACATTATTGTGCTTACAAGATAGAAACCTTGTCTGAAATATTTAATATAACACTTTAGATGTAATGTGTATTTGAACAAATTTGGCTCACTATTTGACAAGAAACCAGACAGTTTTGTCTTTTTCTTGTCCTTAATTAATGCATAATAAACACTTAATAATAATTTATAAAGTGTTTACAGATGAACTGATAACCTATCTATAAACTATTTATAAGCCATCTATAAGGGGAGCCTTGTTGTATTTTATTCTTCTTGGATTTTCTTTCAAAAGAACTAGTGTATAAAATACCAAAACAAATTTCTCAGTAGTTGTACAAGAAATTTATAGTAGACAGTTATAGGTCTACTAGTGTTTGTAAAAATCTCCCCATTTTATTTATGTTTTTATTTTTCAAATAAACTAATTTAGAAATTTTTATTCTGTAGCCATCATTACGGGATAGAACAACCAACATCTCCATAAATCTTCCACTAAAAATAAACAAACTACCGAGATAGTTATAATATTTTATACTCTGTTATACTTTATCTAACAAAGCAGACAGTTTCATGCTATAACAATGTCTGTCTGATATTTATTTATTTATTTATTTATTTAACCAATTTGACTAGTTAAAAAGACGCATAAATGATGCTAATGGAAAGGGCAGTAGTTGAAAAGATGACACATTTACTGACGTGATATTAAAATCCATCTTCACACAACACAATTAATGAACATTCAGAGGTTGAACTATAATAACAAGCGATATAATTGTAGTTTAAGATGATCTGTTGTTGCTAACTACAGCAGCTGCCCACGTGAGGAGTAAACAGGCGGTCGATTTGTCGAAGTTAGCTCCTATTCTACCAGAACAACCTACCAGCGGAGTTAAAATGATAACATCTTGTATTTTTACACACTAACAAACTTTAAAACCCTAACGCGTCTTACCATTTCAAGCTTCGGTTTCTTTTCACTTTCCCCCGCCATGCTGCTTCAGAGTCCTCCGTCAACATTGAGTTGGGTTTTCTGTCCTCAACTTTGTCTGACAGGCAGTAAGCACCTTCGAAGAAGCTTCTACACGTATTTCGTTGTTGTTTAAACTCAAGCAAACTTAAAGATGAGAGTAAACCTACATTTGTTTTTATCAACACCCTAATGCATATTTACATTGATTTATCATTTCATATCACCTTGACCAATAATAGTAATTACTGTAAAGGTTTATGTTTGGCTAAAGTTTTCCGACTACTTTGCAAATAACTGTGTGCATTTTATTTTTAATTTTCTGCTAATTTAACAACAAAAAAGGGTTCGAGGACCACTTGCAGGTCTCCTGAAATGCTAAGAAGAGGGCTAAATTGGCCCCTTTTCTAACCCATAATACGTAAAACATGTGACGATCACAGGTGGTGTTAAGCATGTAGTTCAAACTGTGCACTTGTCTGTTGACAATGCACAGTAGTATGGACTTTAGGAACTACATTACCCAGCAGGGCAGGCAGTGAAGTAATTTCCGGTTCAGGGACTCAAGGCAGAAGTCACTCGAAAGGGATTAGCTAGCAGCTGATACACTTTTGTTTGAGTTTTAGTAAATGAGCTACATTAAGCGCTGGTGATACTTCGAGGTAACAGTTTTTTATGTTTAACTTTGTGATAGTTTTGTATACAGAAACCATGACATTCCATAAAATTTAACTAGCCTCCCAACGCAGCTCGTTCAACAACAACAAACTAGCTAGCTTGTTTTCCAGCCACCCTTTTCTATTTTGGTTTTATTCCTCGAGAGATCTCATATCTTGAATATGCAAGCTAGCTTGTGCCAGAAGTACTGCTAATATTAACGTGTTTTCTTCATATATATTAAATTTTCTGGTCCACACAGTCAGTCCCCTGTGTGTCCAGAACATTTACCACAAACACCCAGCTGCTTTTATTCTTTAACTTGACCGCAGGTAATAGAGCCAAAACAACCCCCACTGCCATGGCAATCCTGTTTGCGGTGGTGGCTCGTGGGACCACCATTCTGGCGAAGCATGCCTGGTGCGGCGGGAACTTCCTGGAAGTCACAGAGCAGATTTTGGCCAAAATTCCTTCAGAGAACAACAAACTGACCTACAGCCACGGCAGGTAAGAGTCCGGTTGTGGACAGGTCTGCTTTGAAGTGTTTTATTGTTTTGTCTCTTGAGTTCTGCTGACATTTCTCTAGAAAATACTCCGCATGACTCGCCTCTCGTCTAACCTTTTTTCTTTTCCTTTCTCAGCTATCTTTTTCATTACATCTGCCACGACAGAATCATATACTTATGCATCACTGATGATGTAAGTATATTGTAGTTTTTGATATTAGTTTTATATTACCTATATCAGCTTATAAATGTGTGAAGAACACTCGCTATGTTTACATAGACATAAGTAATCAAATTAAGGCAGGCAATCAGAATAAAAATGCCCGAATTGGAATATTTTTGATCGGATTCAGCTGGAGCCAAATTAATCTGAATGAGAGGGGGAGTTTATGCCCATTGATAATCTGAACGACGTGCATGTAAACATTTATTCTGATCATCTTATTCTGTTTGTGGAAAACTGACCTGACTGCGCATGAATTTCATCCACTGGTTTGTGATGTTTTGTGGAGGGAGGAGCAACATAGCTACAGCTGCTGGCAGAACAGAACTTTCAAGGATGTTTGTTTTCTCCCGCTGTCTCATCCGGTAAAGAAGGCAGACAAACAGCATCGTGTGTCCCCCCCCCACCACCACCACCACCACCACCACCACCAAAGAATAAAATAAAATAAAACATGTTGCTTCTCCTGGAGCTCTGTCAGGGGGTGCAATAACGTCTCCAACCGTTATTCAAACCAAGTGCAGGTCTACTCTGGGTGATCTGAAGACACATTTGAATGTTTGTTTTTGTTCATCACAGAAGCAGAACTTCTGTGGTCGTTTTTAGGGAAAGTTTACAACTCGGCGCCTGGCAGTACTTCTATTCTGAAAAAAGTCTGGTCAATGTCATGATCAGATGAATTAAATTTGTGCCCATGTAAATGGTACATTTGGATTATTTATTCCAAACACATTTCAATTCAATCAAAGATTTTTGCACATGGAAACATAGCTGTTAAAATAGTTTTACAAGAAGAGGCGTGTATTTATTACAGGAAGTCTTATAATGCTACTTTGTTTTATTTGATTGTCGTGAAATCATGTGTTGTAGAAAATACCTCCCCCCCCAACACGCACACACACACACACACATCTGTGTAAGCACAAGGATAACTGTGAATTACTGGTTGTAAAATAATAGGAGGTTTTGGTATTTTCCTCCTTTCATTTTGATTCTAGAGCAGGGGTTCTCAAACCTTTTGGGTCTGAGGACCCCTTACAAGTGTGCAACGTTTCCAGGGACCCCCTCATAAAACCCATGCTGTTTTAGAAATAATTTACTGTCATTTTAACCCCTAAATATTATGAGAATATTATGTTTTTGTTTGGTTTAGTATGTTTGTTTTACTAGTGCCTTTTTCCTCATGTTCATTTTTCAAATAAAATCCAAAATAACCATTTATTGAAAATTTTTGAGGACCCCCAAGATAGGGCTCGTGGACCTCTGGGACCCCACTTTGAGAACCTCTGTTCTAGAGTATTGTGAAAAAGTCTTGAATCCTCTTAACTCCTTATTTTACTTTTAGGGCGCTAAATATTTTTATTATTTCTTAAAATGGTCACAAGATTTTACAAGTTTTTCTCTTTGATCTTTGACTGCCTTTGTGTACTCATTTTTAATCCAACTGTTTTCAGAGGTGTGGTTTTTGTTGTTGTTGTTGTTGTTGTTGTTGTTGTTTTGTTTTTTCCTTGTTGTGAAGTCGTTTAACATTGCCCTGTAAACCATTCAGAAATAAAAAAGTCTCAAACTCAAGACATGAACCAGTATTGTGAAGATGAAGCTCCTCCCCCTCTCTCTAAGGCTGGGTTTGGCCGCCCTACAAAGGAAGCTCATTTTGGCTGCTTGTGTCCAGGATCTCTATCTTTCAGTCATGATCCATATCTCATGAACATAGGTGGGGGATGGAATGTAAACAGACCAGTAAAGCTGGAGCTTTGCCTTATAACTCAAATTTTTCCATGGCCGACCAAAGCAACACCCTCCTGAGTATTGATCAATCTCCCACTCCATCCTATCCCTCGTGAACAAGACATTCAGATACTTGAACTCCTCTACCCAAGACATAGAACCCCGACAACATGAAAGGGGCAAATAAGTTTGAAGTTCTGTCATTGCCAGATACAAAAACTGGACAGAAATTAATTTGAGTGAAAGTTAGTCAGATCCCTAAATGCATTAAAAGACCTTTCAAAAACCTAAAACATTTTATCAGTACCATTTTTAAAAAGATCAGGAAAATGTCTAACTCTTTGAAAGGGAAACATAACTTTTGCCCAGTACTATACATTTAGTAAAACGTTACGCACTAAATGATAGCTTTTTTGTCTTTAAATTGCTGTTTAATAAATCCTTAATATTTTATGTCTTGTTTGTGGAAGGACTTTGAGAGATCACGGGCGTTCAGCTTCCTCAGCGAAGTCAAGAAGCGTTTCCAGACAACATACGGATCCAGAGCTCAGACTGCTCTCCCCTACGCCATGAACAGTGAGTTCTCCTCTACACTAGCAGCTCAGATGGTGAGTATTACAGCCTTAACATATTCGTAAATGTTTTCTTGTGATCAAAAATACCAGAACATATGTTAGAGAAACCTTTTTATTCAAGCCACAGTCTCTGAGATAGTTCTCTTTAGTCTGAGTAAAGAAAATAAAACATCTTTAAAAAGTTAATGAAAGTATTGAAATGAAATCCACAAGGAAAAGAAAAGAAAACATCCTGCCTGTAGTTATACATGGAGGAGAATCTGTCATGCCTCTGATACTAAAGACACTGGATTCATACAAGTATTCAGAAAACTGAAAGATTGATCAGAGTAATTATCAGTATTTTAAACAGATGAACTTTCCTTGGACATGTCCTTTTAAAATATTCTTTACAGACTTTTTCCTGATCAAGGAAAGTGAGTTTAAAAGAACAATTTTAGTCGCCTACAACCCTTGACATGCCACAAAATAAACCAAAGTAGTGTTTCCCAACGCTAGGGTCAGGACCCCACTGTGGGTTGTAAGACAACAGGTAGGAGACGTTAAAGGCATAAACAAACACTCCCACAAACCTCTTACCAATCACACAGTGAGGTCTTATGTGGAGGGGGGGTAAAAAAGTTCTGCCGGTGGTTTGTGACAAAAAGGGCGGCTGAATCAACGCTGAGAACACAGTGACGTAATTTTCGTCATGAAACTGCGACAATCCAAGAAGATTTTGACATTTAGGAGGGAGTGTGAAGTAGGCTTCAGATGATTTACAGAATATAAAAGGAAAAACCTTTAAAAAACTGTTCCAACAGATACAAAGACAAGATAACAATAATCACAAATTATATACAATAATAGACCAGGCTTTTTAGTGATTGGCTTTTTAGGGAATTTATATTATTCAACTAACAATAGATGGAATCACAAGTTTCTGCAACTTTTACTTTAAAGGGCAAAAGGCAAAAGTGAACGAAAGTGTCCCCTTTCTCTGCTTTCATACACACACTGTGTAAAAAACATTTTAACTACCAAGGTTTCAAAAAGGTGTATGAACATCATCCTAGGAAAACATGACTAAATGTGCAGGAATATTAGCTTTTTACAAGATTTTTCACAGTTTGGTTCCCATTCCTTAAGTTACGGTAAATTAACTGAAGATCAAATTTTACTAAGCAGAGCTAATCCTGATCAGGAAATGTACATTTGGACACTCAGTTCTCTATAGACATTTTATATCAGGAACTCTCCAACCACAAAAATAAAAATAGGGGTAGCTGTAGTGACAAGATAAAGGCTCAAGATTATAAAAATAAATAAATACGCAAATTGTCATTTGGAATAATGCCAAATGACAAGTTTGCACAAATTCCTGGTGAAATTCAGACTCAAATTTACCAAAAACTACGCGTAAAGTGCTCTAGAATTCCAGAAACTAAATTAGAAGGGGTTCCAAATGAAGTCCAGGTACTTTTGAAAACTTTGGCACTGTTATGAAAAAGAAGTGTTATCCTTGTGAAATTTTCAAACGTGCTTAAAATGCTATTGACTCAAGAACAATACCGTGCAATGCATGCAAGAACCCTTGCAAATACTTCTAGTCTTTTTAGAATCTCCCTCATGAATGCTGTTCACATTTTGTTACCAAACCAGACTATTCTCCAAATGGATGAAACAGTGGTTGTTAATTGTTTATGTTTTTATGATTATCATATTACTTGTACTTCTATTATTCCTGTGCTTTTGATAGTTGTTTATTTGTTGTCATTTAGTGTTTTACTGTCAATCTGGAACTGCAGATAAAAATTAACCCCTATGGGTTAATCCAGTGGTTCCCAAACTTTTCAGCTTTTGACCCACAAAATAACAGTAGCAGAGACCTGTGCCCCCAGCTAGTTTTGTATGATAAACATTTGTATCAGGTCAATAAAACATGGGCAAAGTAACAATAATTTTTATACTACATTTATCCATTTTAAATATACTAAACTCACTCCTTTGTGACAACTAAGGCAAAAATATAATTAATTCAGAAAATCTTTTCAGGACCCCACCTTGATGTTTCGGGACCCCACTTTGGGTCCCGACCCCAACTTTGGGAAACACTGGGTTAATCTGTCACATTTACATTATATGTTTATATTTGTACATGACTGATTTTTTTTATATCTGAATGATTTAGTAAATGTGTCAGGGCTTCTTAAATTTGTATTATTTGCAGATGATTCTACATGTTTCTGTTCAGGAAAAGATATAGAACGAATGATGGGGATGATGCAAACAGAATTTGTTAAAATACAAACTTGGTTTAAACTAAATAAATTATCATTAAATTTGAATAAAATGAATTATATGATATTC
>NW_013952822.1:24658-40430 GCF_001266775.1 Austrofundulus limnaeus
TTTACGCAGCTCATTTACACACTTTTCCTGAAGATAGAAGAGTTTGTTGAATCTGACATGGCATGCTCGTACGAACCCTTCGTACGAACAAAAGTAAGAGAAATTTAGGATAAGAATACGAACATGTTCTTGCATGAGGCCCAATAAGGTGAAGTTTTTGGGTGTTGTTATTGATGAAAAGCTGTTGCAGTATTGTATGAAGTAAGGGACTTATTTAATGACAAAGCTTTGTTTATGCAATAATTTTTCCACACTTGATTTACTGTATTGAAGTCTGGGGGAAAACATGTAAAACAATTACAAATCCCATCTTTATTACAAATTTCATCATTGTGTGGGAACATATGCCCCTTTTCCACTAGTGCCAGTTAGTGTAATGTCAGGACGGTTCGGTACGGTTCCAAGCCATTTCGGACAGATTCATGGAACCAAACCTTTTTTTAGTACCTACTTTGTTGAGGTTCCAAGCGGTCCCAGTCGACACCAAAATGCGACATCAGAACATTGTTCATCATTGATTGGCTAGGGGGTGGAGTCACTGTTTGCGTCTTAGCTGCCTTTACAACAACAACTCGAGGTGCCATTTTCTCAATTGTAGCAGTGACATTAGTCGTGTTTCCATCCACTTCTAAACAGAATTTTTAGTAATTTTTTTAAATTTCAGACCTTATTCTGCAAATGTGTTTCCATCTCTCATTTTGCGCATTATCTTTTTTTCAAAAAATCCAAAAGACACCCTCCACCAACCACCCAATACACACCCACTGGAACCGGACTGGAATGTCAACAGAAAAGCACCCGAACTGACCCGTTCCAACACTGACCGTACAACACTACAGATACCAGTGTAGTGTCTGTACGGTTCAGTACGGTTTCAAGCCATTTCCATTCGGTCAGATTCATGGAACCACCCCTTTTTTAGTACCTACTTCGTTGTGGTTCCAAGTGGTCCCAGTCGACAACAAAATGCAACATCAGAACACTGTTCGTTACTGACTGGCTAGGGGGTGGAGTCACTGGTTACGTCTGAGCTGCCTTTACAACAACTTGAGGTGCCATTTTTTCAATTGTAGCAGTGACATTAGTTGTGTTTCTATCCAACTTTTAATTCGAATTTTTAGCTATTTTTCAAAATTTCCGAACTTATTCGGCAAATGTGTTTCCATCTCTCATTTTGGGCATTGAAAACTCAAAAACCACCTCCACCAACCGTCCAAAACACACCCACTGGAACTGGACTGGAATGTCAATGGAAAAGCACCCGAACTGACCCGTTCCGACACTTACCGTACCAGCACTACACTAAGTGGCACTAGTGGAAAAGGGGCAAACGAGGACCAGTAAAGCACCTTTACTTTACCTTTTATAGAAAAGAGCCGTAAGAATTATCACCAGAAAACATTACAGTCACCCATCCAATATATTACTTTGTCAGTTGAAATTATTGAAATTTTATGAGTTGGTTGATCATAATATTTTGCAGTTTATGTATAAAGTTCATAAAAATTTATTACTTCTAAATATTCAAAGGTATAGAGATGTTTGTAAAGCCCAAATTTGAACAAATTTGAAGGACAGACGTACTTCAGTCCAAGGAATAAGATTGTGGAACAATCTGGAAAGTGATTATAAAAATGCTGACTCAATAAATTTATTTAGGAGTATGATAAAAGTTAGATTGTTGAAGAAATATGAATTTGTATAATGTGCATTCATAAGAACCGTTGTTCGAGAAGGAGTTAAAGTTTTTATGTTTTGTTATTTGAAGACTATTGTTTCAATTTATTTGTTTTAAAAAGGGGCAGATATCAATAAGATTTTTTTCTTCTTTCTGCTACCTTTCATTTTATGTGTGTTGTATTATTTGTTGTATGTAAAGCATTTGTTTTGTCTTTAAATGAAATGAATACATTTTTTAAATAAAAAATAAAAAAATAATAAATTAATGAGCCTTGTCCCTTTTTTATTAAATAAACCCGTCTCTATTCTTCTGGTGTTTCTGTGCAGAAACATCACTCAGACCCTCGGGGATCAGATCGTGTCACAGACACTCAGATGCAAGTTGATGACCTGAAGGGCATCATGGTCCGCAACATTGGTAAGCCTTTTTCTAGGTTCCTTATTATAAAGCCTAAAAGTATTTCAAATTGACCATATTAAAGGCTGTCACCACTCACTGTGTGGATATTTGCTTTGAAATGTTGAAACCCTACAGGTCAGAAAAGATGATGGGTAAAGTTTTCTATTAGTATAGCTCTTAATACAATCTTCTATGATGAAATATTTAAATTTCATTTAAATCATTTGTATTTTCTTTTTTTAATAATCTAAATCAGTGTTCGTAGAGTGGGCCACCCTCCTTGGACAATGGGAGGGTAAACACTGTAACTGAAGACCCTCTCTTCAGTGGCTGACCTCCTCTGTGTAGTTTGTTCCTCTTGCTCATGTTAAATCTTCTGACACAGATCTTTAGACAGAGTTTAATCCAAAAAATTGCCAAACACTGAAGGATAGCCATAAGGCTGTTTTCACACTGCAGGTCTTAATGTTTTATTTATTACCCGTATTTTTCAGACTATAAGCCGCACCGGACTATAAGCCACACTACCAACATTAAAAAAAACAGTACACCCAAAATTGTCGTCAAAAAAGTGAATTCAACATCAAAAGATAAAAAGCAAACCTTTAGTAATTAAAGTTCGGAGGAATACGGTTCATTTAACTGACCTTATTTTGGTAGTTMTCTTTAACAGTTTCTGGTCCAACAAAACGTCTCATTCATCTTCCTCCGGCACACTGAAACCATCGAAGTCCTCCTCTTCAGTGTCGGAGTTAAACAAGCTSAGAAAAGCTMRGTCACACAGCGGTATCTGTTGTCCTCCCGGGGTAATGCTGGCTCTGAAGCTGTGGTGCCCTCTTCACGTAGCAGTCCAGCCTTTCAGAACCCATTGGTGATTGTGGACTCATTCACTCTGCTCCACGCTGTTAGGATCCACTGGCAGACATCAGGAAATGACGCGCTTCACATTCGGCCAGTTTTTGTGAATGATTTATCCCCGTCAGTCATCCAAGCCTCCCATTGACCCCTGAGTGCTGCTTTAAATGCACGATTCACACTGATGTCCAGGGGTTGCAAAAACTTTGTTGTACCTCCAAGAATAACAACAGGAAGTGAGTTTGTTTTCTTGATGGCTGCTTTCACCGAACCCATGACGTGGGCACACATACTGTCCAATATCATGTCTGTCGAAGATCCGTCATGTTGTCTGCTACTAGCTAAAACAAAATGGCGCTACACCTCCAGCTAAGCTGGCAGTATGGTCGCTCGGCTGTCGACGCGCCGTCTTGTGGTTGTTCGGCGTTCATTTTCACACTGACCTTTCATAGTTCCACTGAGAAACCCCGAGCCTAGCTGCTGGGAAATCCCTCCCGCTCCAGCATACGTCACTGCATGGGATTCCTTCCCCGGGGAGTGCAATGGTAAATGGTACTGAACTTATAGAGCGCTTTTCAAGTCCCTCCGGACCCCAAAGCGCTTTTACACTAGCAGACATTCACCCATTCACACTCACATTCACACACTGATGATGGCAAACTACACTGTAGCCACAGCTGCCCTGGGGCACACTGACAGAGGTGGGGCTGCCATGCATCGGCGCCACCGGACCCTCTGACCACCATCAGTTGGCAAGGTGGGTGAAGTGTCTTGCCCAAGGACACAACGACTGAGACGGCTGGACGGGGGATCGAACCAGTAACCTTCTGGTTCCAGGACGACTCCCCTAACCACTCCGCCACAGCCGCCCCAGTGCAATGCAGAAAAAAAGTCCGCGGCTCTTCACTCGACGTTGTTTATCCACAAACTGGTCCCGGATTAAGCACCAAAGTTTTTATCTGTCAGATTCCACCGTGAAAAATGTCTTGTTTTATTAAAGAGTTTTTGGCCATTGACTATCTTTAAATCGCTGCTTCCTCGTCGGCTCTGGAAGGGATCGCTTTCTTCTTCTTTTTTCCCCCCATTTCTTTTTTTGATACAAGTGGTTGAAGCAAATGCAGCATAAGAGCCAATCTATGTCCTCATTTACCCACCCACACAGCTAACTTATACAAAGCTAACTTATACAACCAGCTATGGAGACTAATCAGTGCCAGTCACATTCATACACTGATGGGACACACATCAGAGGCATTAGGGGTGAAGTGTCATGCCCAAGGACACAACAACTGAGACAGCTGGATGGGATCGAACCGGCGACCTTCCGGTCCCAGAACGACTCTCCTAACCACTCTGCCACAGCCGCCCCTGTAGCGATCTGCATGTGCAGAAGAAGATGTGAAGTCATGCGCAGCACATTGTATTTACACAAGTAAATGGATGCTACATGTTAGCATGTGTGTGAATTTATTCAGAAGTTGTTGTGTTATTAGGATGACTATTGCTCTCTGCTGTTTGTTTCTTCCCATGTTCATATTTGATCTAGCTGCTTCCTGCCTGCTGAGGGGCAGAACTGCACTTTTGGAATGAGAGTGGTGTAGTGAAAGTAGAAACAAACCATCATGCTAGTATCACTATGATCCAACATGCTGGTAAACCATCAGTTTCATATGTTAGTGCAATTCTCAGTCATCCAGGACATTACTAATCTAGATAGTTTAAAAAACATGAAGCAACTGGACTTCTGTTCTGTCTGTAGCTGAAGATGTGCAGAGCGCCAAGCTATAAACTGCATGATGTTTGTATCAATGATATCAATATCTGAATCAATCAGCGTACCCCTACCTCAATTATGTAAAAGTTGGATGAAATGGGATCATTCAGACTGCAGATGCTTTGAGAAATATCAGATATGTATCTGATTTAGTACCACATATGAAAAAGACCTGGTTCAAATAAAAAAAGTCAGATTTGTGTGAACGTAGCCTAAGTAGGATTTTGCAGCCTTTTGATGTTCATGTTGTTTCCCTGACTCAGCCCTGTGTGTTCTGTTTGTTCTTTTCTCTAGACCTGGTGGCTCAGAGGGGAGAGAAGCTGGAGCTTCTGATTGACAAGACAGAAAATCTGGTTGATGCAGTGAGTTTAGTTTGCCTTACTTGTTTTCTGGCGCACCCTACTTGATAATAAACAAAATTTTTTTGAGCTATTTATCAGTAGTGATTAATATGTTTTTCGTTCCGCTTCACCAGTCAGTCACGTTTAAAACCACGAGTCGTAACCTCGCCCGGGCCATGTGTATGAAGAACCTCAAGCTGACACTTGTTATTGTGCTGGTGTGTGTGGTAAGTACAGGCAGTCTTAATTAATGATGAAATGTGCTTTAAAATTTGATATTTTTTCTGCAATTTAGGGAAATGTGACTGGCTCTCAGCTGCTACCACATCAAGTTTTAGCTCAATATCTGACATTGTCTTTTGTTTGTAAAGGTCAGTTTGATGTGGCTGCCAGCTTGAGCTGGATTGGCTCAAAAAGTTAAACTGTCATAAATTCACAGCTGATGAATATTTTCTGAAAGTTTCATTGAAATCCATCCAGTGTTTCATGAGATATTTTGCCAATAGACAGAGCTCACTCCAAATATTTAATGGCAAAACTTTGAACAAAGTTCTTGTGCAATCTGTTAGTGCTCAGAGTATGTGTCAGGAATCAGTTTCAGCTGCCATCACTAAATTTTAGCTCAGTTTATGTAAAATGTTTGAGTGGGAGACATTTTTTTTCAGTTGACTGTGTTAACTATTTTGAATTGGTAGTGGTGGGCACAGCTAACCAAAATGTTAGCTTTTCTATAACTCATCATCTGCTAGCTAAAAATATAGCTTTGCCACTACTAAACTGCTAAACATGAAAAAAAGGGAAAATAGTGGAAGCTAATGCTAAACAAGTAAAAATGAGCCGACACTAACGATAATCATTAATTGCTAAGACAATTGTCACTCAGTCTGCGTCACATGTCTTTGTCTCCTTCAAAAACTAGTGGGACTGAAATAAAACTGTTCGTTAGCTGTTAACAGACCTGAAGTGCATGCGACATCAAATTTTAATAATAAACATGAATTCATTTTAGAAAGATAACATTAATAAAATATTGCAAAATAAATTTCACAGCTCTGAGAAGAACCATTGTTGAGGTATTTGCACATGTTGTAACAGGAAGTGATGACAAACGGGAATGTCTGCATGTAAACAGCGTTGCTATAGTGGCTGACAACACAGACAGTAGAGACAAATTTAATGTTTCTTTAGATTATTTTTAGTCACGATCAGAGAGATGAAGAAAATTCAGATTTAAAATTATATTGTTTCAATAAAGACCAGTCAGTTTTCTTTCTTTGAGTTCCTCTTTGATGTCACTTCCTGTTTATGTGAAAAAGTGAAAATCATGTGTATTGTGCCATGTTTCTTAAAAATTAGGATGTTTTCTTTGACCTTTTGTATTTGAAGGATATTGCATGTCACAGGCACTTTAAAGTTGGCAAAACCTAATTTAGCGTAAGGTAATTTGTCCACTAATTGTTTGAAAGTTAGTGAAAAGGTGAAACCACTAAATGAAAAATTAGTTGAGCTGTTAGCTGATTAGAGGAACCATGCCCATCACTGAATTGGATTGTCTAAATCAGTCATAATACATTCATATTTGTTATTTCGTGTGAGTTATATTTAAATATATCCAGTAGTTCATGAGATAATTTGCTGACAGATTTGCAAAGCATTATTCCTCGCCTTCAGCCTATAAATATTGAATTGTTTGCTTTTAGCTTTTTGATCTTTTGGAAGGCTGGTTTGTTTTGAGGGATGTTTTTCTTAGTGTGTCGGGATCTGATGAATCAGTCGATGAACATTGTGTTCTGCTTTCAGGTGGTCATTTACATCATCGTCTCGGCTGCCTGTGGAGGCCTCAGCTGGCCTTCGTGTGTCAAGAAATGAGAGAGGTCAGATAAAAGAGGGAGAGGGGCAGAAGTGCCTGTTCAGCTTTGGACAAAAACAAATGCAGGACCTTTTTTTTTCTTTTCCTCTTTCAACATAATTGGAAAACCTGTGTTTCTTCTTCCTGCCTCCTTCCCCTCCTTCTTAAAAAAAAGGAAATTTGAAAAAGAAAAGCCAGCACAATTCTTTGCCTTCAGGACCGCCAACCTTACGAACAGCTTCCACATAACCTGAAACTGATGTGGAGGAAGACATCTTGTTTTTTGTTCATCCTGTGACATGTACCTGTTGGCCTGATGAGTCTGTGATAATTGTCTGTAAATAGTCTGATCAGACTGATGAATATTACAAAGTTAAACTTGTTATTGTTCTGATTTACTCTCCAGTGTGTCTGTAGCATTCATGTTGTGCTGCAGGTCCATCAGGAAAACCTCACATCATGTTGTCTGTTGTACAGCTTAAAGCTAACATTTGGACTCAGCTGATGCAGTATAAATATTTTCTGAACTACTTTTACCACATACCTTCTAAAATAAATGTTATAAAAGAGCTCATATGAAATATAAATATTGCACATTTGATTAATATTGCTGATATTTAATGGTTATCTTAAAGTAATTCTGATTTGCGAAAGAACTTGACCTTTTCCTGGCTGTGAATGTGATAAAAGGCTTCCTTCTGACTTTTTATTACCTCTTGAGATGTTCATTGTGCTCATTTCTTTTCTTTTTGTTAACACAATGCACTTTTCAAATTGTACATAAATGTGTTTACTGGCATCATTTATTACACATGTTGATGTAATTATTGTTGTAAATTCAGATTTAAATAAAGTCAAGTGGCATCGAGCAGGTGATTTATACCAGGAAGACAAAAGTGGTGTAAATGCATGTTTTTCAATTATTTTTTAATATTGAAGATGCGATGTAGCATACATTACTATACAAAAGGTCAAATCAATCAACTAATTTATTTCCATGGACTAAACATTTTCATTGCTTTTGGTCTCATTTTCAATCACGCGGTCTGTGAGGCTGACCTGCTCTTGGCAGATTTACTCACAGTTCATATTTATTTTTTTGTTGGTTTGTTTGTTTGTTTGTTTGTTTTTTTCTGTAAATTGAACAGAACTCCAGGGGATGTTTAGGGCCTTTGAAATGCTTAAGTATCCACACCCTGACCTTTTTTTTCTGAGTTGAATTAGGACAGTCACTTTAAAGGGGTGAAAATTTTTGCAATCATATATTTCATATTAGGCTACACAGTTTTTAAATGATCTAATTGGTGTTACTTTGTAGAAACTTATTTCACTTTTACCTTAAAAATGTTTTGGCATTTTCTATTTTTGAAAAACGTTATTGACCATGACTGATTTAGGACAAGAAAACAAACATGAAACATACAAGGGTGTGAATAGTTTTTAAAAACTATAAGTTTTCAGTTAATAGATGTGGAATCACTTCTTTCTGCCTAAATATTTTCGACTGTGTCAAACTTATAAACACAGGGAAAGTGTTTTATAGTTTGTTCAAAGTAAAAGTGATGTTTTTGTCAAAATGTATGTCCAAACAACACTGGTTTGTCCAGTTTGTGTTTATGCTTGTTGGAGCTTTGATGGTCATTTGTTAGTACTGGCTTAACAAGCTTTATATATATATATGAAAATAGGCAGGTAGCTACTGAAGGGGTAACATTGGAAAAACTTCCCAAAAGAAAAAAAATGAGAAAGATTAAAGAAATGTTGGTCACGACACATTAAATCTTTAACAGTGACTGAACAATAAACTGTATAAATTATTTTTGCTTTATAGAAATTATGCACAAACACACATACAAAAGGAACATAAATCAGATCAGTTTAAATTGAAATGGTTTCAGTGAGCTGGAAACTCATTTATTCATTAATCGAGTTAAAAAGTTGCCTAATCAGCCTAATGTGGAGTCTAATCGTCTCAGTAAGTTTCAGGAGGCAAAGTTCAGCCTTTTCATCACTAGAGAGCGATTGTTAAACTGTAGTTTAGGTTAATATTAAGCTGTTTCAGATGACATGATTTGATGCTGTTAAAAAGCGGAAGAACCGAGTCCGACCAGGTGGACCTGATTGTTCCTCAGAGCTCATCGGGCTTTCTGCGTGACAGGTAACCAACAAGCTAACTCGTAATGAGCCCCGTTTTATTTACGCAAATTTCAAATTTGTGGATTTTGTGAACTGTAAGACTTTAAATGCTTGTCAGTCGGTGACGTAACCTACTTGAACATTTTGTCTTAGTGTTTTAAAGTAACTTCTAAACTCTTAAATACTGAAATTGACAGTTGAAAACTAGCAACAACCGCTGCTAGCATAACTAACGTGTTGTTTTTACGGTCAGATAATATCTGGGGGGGGGGAAATCTGTGGTGTTTTGGTTAGGGCCATAAACTATATTTTAAAGAAATGTATTACAAACTTGATTTTAATAGAAAATAACCCCAGGGCACACATGTCAAGCCAGCCTGCAGTCGATTTCAACTGGTTGGTCTTTCACTGAAGTTTATAATTTTACTTTTTTATGTTTTCTATTCTGGTCATCAATTTATCACGTTGTTCTTCATAAACTGGATAATTTTTCTTTTATTTTAAGCTAGTTTGTTTGGGCCTTGTTTTTAATTGACTCATTTTGTGTCATTTTTCAGTTTTATTGGAAGAATTATTTTTTGTCTCTGCGATTTTATGTTTGGCGTATAGTTTTAAGATTTTCATGCATTTTGTTCTCCCTTGCATCACATCAAGAATAGTATAGGAGAGACGACTTAGGATACCTTCTGGACTGTTTCAGCATTTTTTWATTATTATTATTATTATTATTATTATTATTATTATTATTATTATTATTATTATTATTATTATTATTWTMWTWATTTATATCACTATTGAGATTATAAAATTATTGTTGCTTCTCATAAACCGCTTGACTCATTAGGACTTATTGCTACTGACAATTTGTTTGTCAGTAGCAAACACGACACAAGGTTTGGTCATGTTTGGCTTACTGATCTGGATAACTAAATTAATAATAAACTTTTAGCAGATAGTTTTACACAGCGCATGTTGCTTTTATCAGAATGGCTCAGGTAAATTATCCATCAAGTTCTTAATTTTTAAACAGACTGATCTGACAACAATTGTTGTGCTTATGTTGCCTTTGTTTCTCTAGTTTGATCGACTTGGCTTTTTGTGGCGTGAACTACCTTGTTCTGATGACTGACCATGAGAGTCATAACTGCTCACTGAGTTACACCAACATATCAAAGCTCCAGTCATTCACAAAGAGACAGAGGAAGGCGTTTAATGCTGGCCTTTTTTGTAGATAAAGAAGTCTTGCATTTTTCCTTTTCTTCCCCCCCACTCTCACTTCTAAATACATAACTCAGTTTGAGGTCAGTAACATGAAGCGCCTCTTTTAATAAAGGCCTAGCGGTGAAAGCTGACTCCAGCTCTCAGTGGAGCAGTTTGCAGCAGAGTACGACGTGGCTGGGATGAGGATCTACACCTGCAAACCTGAGGCCATGGTCCTCCACTGGAAAAAGATGAATTGCTCTCTCTGGGTGGAGAATGAAGAATTACATCAAGTGGAGGAGTTTAAACATCTCAGGGTTTTGTTTATGAGTGAGGGACTGATAAAGCCCTAGCATTTATTCTTTTCATCAAACACATTTCATGCCAGCGTTTTAGTCAATCATCTTATGTTGGGAAAGGACTGAGGTTTAGTCTTGCACACATTACTTTCAAAATTTGAGCAATGCCATTTGATATTGTGAGATGTGTGTGTTGTTGGCAGCATTATCAAGTCTATTCATTTTTCCAGATGACCGATGGTTGACTGCAGATGGTTAATGCCAAATGTTTAAACAAAGATGTTTTGTAATCTATCATTCAGAAAATGTCAGCTACTAACACGATGTTTAGCTCTAGTATCTGTAAAATTGATTTGCGTTACCGCAAATAAGGTGTTTTAGTCGTAGTGGCCATCCTAAATTGGGTCGACCCCAAAAGTTAGTAGTAGAGCTGCACGATATTAGGAAAACCTGTGATGTGCGATAACGGCGCTTAGTACTGTGATGACAATGTGACGTGCGATAAACAAACAAGCACCTAAAGTATGTAGTGCTGATGTCTTTCTGCTGTTTGTTCAGAGAAAAAAAAGTTAGATTCCAGAATTAAGTTTTAAAATATATGAAGAGATCCATTCAATTGACCAAAGACATGAAGGGCTCAATTTGATTGGTGAAAAACTTCAAGCTTCCATCTTAGTGACAAAACTCATAAATGCACATTTTTGAGCCAACCATTTATTGCAGTTTATTGTGATCTGCCTATTGCGCAGACTGTTATCCCAATGACGATGCATTTTTCAGATATTGTGCAGCCCTAGTTAGTAGCTTGTGCATCCAAAGATTACTTAGTGCAAGATTCATTAAAATCTACCCAGTGGTTTATTATATATTTTGGCAACAGACACTGCCAAAACATTATTGCCCACTTTTCTTCAGTAGATGGTAATTATCCAAGGAACTTCGTAAGATTTGATAACAGAATTAATTATTGAGAAATAATTTAAGTAAAAAACCACTTATTTAACAAGATGTGGCAACTCGGTTTTCTATAGGAACCTTTCTCATGCCTATGCAGCTACATACCAAATGGTAATTGGTATCTCAGTTATTTTTTAACTTATCCAGCTCACATGATGAACGGACGGACAGATGGACGTTATTGTCAAGTCCCCTCATTGCTCTGTGACAGGGGACAAGCTGTTTTCATGGCTAAATTTAAATGAATGTGAAATAGTGATTTTTTTTTTCCTTCAGTAAAAAGAATGCTGGATATCTTTAAACAAATGAATACTTCAGGCTCATTAGACTTGTTTAGTAAGATTTCACAGAATGCTGAGCTGACATTCAGAGCTTAGAGAGAGGAGTCTGACTGCAAATATTTCCATCTTGTCTTGTAGAGAATGGACTCTAGTTTCCTGGGTCATTGGACTTCATGTAGGATAATTAGAGTGTAGGACCTAGGGGGGTTTATGCTCTGGTGTCACAGCAATTCTGTTGTGACAGGATCAAATAACAAGCTGTGCACGGGGACGTGTCGTTGAAAGTGATGTTTTCCCTGGAGAACTATGCAAAACTTAAGGTTACACTATTGGGTTTTATTAGTAGAATGTGAGTTTTGGTACAAATTTTAAAGTGATGCAAACGCCACATCTTGCTCCTGCACCTCGGCCTCCCATCTCTCTCTGCTCCTCTTTTTTTGTTTATCCCCTGCTGAAAAGCTGCCTGATCCATTCCCTCGTAGCAAAATGACTTGGGCTGCATAGCAGCAGTGAATGCCAACACCGTCTGGCTGCCCACAGCCACTCCCCTTTCACTGGGCTTGGATAAGGTAACACATTTTCTTCTTGGCTGGTTCCTTTAGTAAACTGGGAGCTGAACAGAGAGCACAGTGCTTAGCTGGACCTTGACCCGCTTGTACAGTCAGCACTGAGCAGGGAAGTGACTGTTAGTCTGTCACGGGAGCTGGTGGGAGAGACTACTGAACCTATGGACAAAGTCATGTTACTGCTGGGGAAAGAGGAGCTTAAAAAAACTGAGCGAATAATTGCACCGGAGTCACATTCATTCAGGCTGTTCTTTTATTGATGCACGGCTGATTTGGAACTTAAGAATGGAGGTGTGGTGGGATGGCGTTCAGCTCACACTAAACTCTGGCTGGATTTAGTTCTTTGGAAGGAAGACAGTGAAGGATTGATTCACAAAAAAGAAAAAAAAAGAATGAAGTAAATTACAACTCTCCCTGGAGGTATTTTCCTCCACAATCTGAATCAGTGGATGGATTGAAGACAAATAAAGTTATTCAGGTTAGTTCAAATTATAGTAAAACATTTCATTGAAAACTTTCTGTCGGTATTTTACTTTATTTTTTTAGTTTTCAGTAATGCCTCTGTTTTTTTAAGCGACTTGTACTGCAGTTCTTGTTTTATTTTGCAGTAAACACAGACGGGTCATTGTTTGCTGTTACACAACACAATGCTAATCAACCAGTGAAACTACAACTCTTTATAAGCATTTTACTTGACAATGTATTGCAGGGGGCATGGAGAGGAAATTCCTGCTAAAGTTCAATGTGCACAGCAGTTTTACAAGTCTTTGCATATCTGATTGCAGAACGTAATGTACAACCTGGTAAACAAACTTTACATTTACTCTAAAACCTTTTTTATTTATATCTATAAAAATGAGGAATGCAAAATATTTACATAACCAAGATTATTGGTGCAAGCATGTTTTAAAAGTGAATGTACATACTTCTTATTTCTTAAATATTTCTTCAGGCTATTTTGTATTTATTTTGTTTTAAGGACTACAAACTAAAATAAAAACTAAATCAGCAATGTTGATGCAATAATACATTACCATTGATGTTATTTAAAGGTTGAGTTAAAAAGAAAAACAAACAAGAGTTGAGTGTAATTTGAAATCCATATAGTATATTTGAAATTTTGTGCACTTTCAGCTTGCAGTTTAAACATTTCACTTCATTTGTCTGTGGTTTTAGAAAACTCTTACTACATACTTTCATGACAGCCTTTAATACAGTAAAAGGCTTGTACATGTGCCAAATTGGGTTCAGGGAGTTCCAATCAATGCTTTCTGTCACACAGAAACTCTTGGCAGTAAAATACAGTCAAGTCAAAGGTTGGCAGGCTGTTATACAAGAATAGAACCACAAGGTTAAATTTCTGCAGTTTCTCTTTAAATAGATTTTTAAGTTAATCATAGTTTTTGTTTAAAGTGGGCCTGTTATGGGGTCTTAGCACAAGTTAGGATCCATCTGTGGGCTGTACAAAACATGTTCATTTGATTTAATTCACAAAAAGAATCTAAAATAATGAAATTTCACCTTTTCAGTTCTTTCCGTTCTTCAGCTCTCTCCAGAATGTGCTGTATGCAGAAGTTGCTATGGAAACCCCCTCCCCTATCCCCCCATTTTTAGCTCCGCCCCCCCGACATGGTAGAAGTTTCCAAAGTGAAATTATTTTTCACAAACTACAGCTTTCTTTTGGCAATATTGTTAGAACATTGTCATCAAAGATAAAAATAAAATTAATCCAGGCATCCATCTCTGTTCTCTGTGGCTGCTGTGGAAACGGAACAACTATCGTTTTTTGAGGAAGTGGGTGGAGCTTCACCTCGGGTTGCCTCGTGAGGAGCAGGACTCTGGTTTAGATTGCTAGGTGACTGTTATTGTGACGTCAAAATAACGTGCGTTGAGAAATACCATGTTTCCAGATACCTAAAAATACATGTAATTACTGCTAAAAAATGGCTGGGTGCATTTTTTGGTGTTTGGACTGCTTCTCTAAGCAGTAGAGACCCAAAAATAAGTTTAAAAACATGAAAAAAAGTGAGTTTTGCATAATAGGCCCACTTTAAGCTGATTCCTCTGTTAACCTTGAGGTATTACCAATCGATTGCTTTTTGTACTCTAAAATGATCTCTGATCACATCCCTGGTCTAAACTCAAGACTGATAAATGAAGCAATGACAAAATTAATACCAGGTGAAGCTGTAGAATTGTACCAAGTCAGCTTTTTTGGATCAGTTAAGGCTTTGAAATTCACAAAAATGTCTAAAATCTGTATTGCAGAACATATTCAAGCCTTTGGTGACCTGATATGTTTGTCTTTTTGTAGTTTGCGTGACAGTGGTGCTTTTGTTGCAGTGGCTGGCAGGATTTGTACGCCAACGTGCTTTAATAAACATGCAGGTGCCACTGAAAAACTGTTAAGTTTGGCTGTTTACTCCTCAATCTGAATGCCTCCTTTCATACAATGTCCATAAGGAGCAATTTCATTTCTTTTTGACTTTAGATTTGTTTTATTAATCTAATCTTCAGTGGGAATAAAGGAAGTCATACCGTGCACCCCCTTGTGACTGGGTGTTTTTGCACTACCCGGCCGGGATTCAAACCTTTTGTTCTGTGTTTTTGCATTGGCCCTTATGGCCCATGTCCACCCCAATTTCTAAGCAGGTAAGTAAAAGTTTATTTATATAGCACCTCTCACAGACATTAAGAAGGGTCACAAAGGGCTTTACAAAGGTGCACAATTATACAGTAAATAAAACAGAAAACCATCAAGAGTAAACCTCGTAAAAAGCACTGATAAACAGTCAACACACTAAAATAGCTTAAAAAAATTTACAAAAATGTTTTAAGTTTGCTCTTAAAATCATCCACAGAATCAAGCAAACGTATTGAAAGTGGAAGATCATTCCAGGGCCTTGGAGCAATGGATTTGTGGAGCCTCATACTGTGGTTCCAATTGGGCTTGGGCTGCTTGGCCCAATTTGATGTCAGCAACTGCTGCTCACTGACTGGTTCACTCACTAGGGTGTTTACTTTATGCAAGTGAGAGTAACTTAATTGTTTACGGCGACTGTAACGTTATTTTCACACAAGTTTAACTACGCAACAACAGTAACGAGCTAACATCAGCAATAACTAGCTAATAAAAAGGTAACATTAGCTTATCGTTCTCTGTAGTACTACCCTCTCGTCTTAAGCGTCGTACTACTGGATGGACCGGTTCAACAGTGAGTGCTGCTTCTTTGTATTAGGTTTAGTCCATTGTTTTTTATACACATAAACCAAACCTCAATAAAATTGCACGTGTTTTAATATTCAATCCAAACACAACTCAGGCTGGAGTAGAATAAGCACAGGCCATCATCTCATCCCTCTACTTGTATTCCTCTGCCTCCAGTCTCCCTTCCCTTATTGAATGTGTCACCTGCTGTTGAAGTGTAACTTAC
>NW_013952822.1:40530-46602 GCF_001266775.1 Austrofundulus limnaeus
TATGTGTATATGTGCATTGGTACATTACTATATATTACGTGTATATTGTGGGGTTTTGTTTATCTTTTATTGATCTTTCATTATTCTTCTCAGCCTCTCTTGTATTAAGCTGCAGTAATGTGCAAATTTCCAGACTGTGGGATCAGTAAAGTTTTATCTTATCTTATTTTAACTTAACGGTTTTTAGTCGGTAGATAACTGTGTTGTTGCTGTGAAACTACAAACATGGCCGAACGGGGTGGAGTCGAACGTTCAGCGACCTGGAGGAGGCGGGGTGTGAAATATCTCACTTGCATTTAAATAGACCGCACCAAAACAGCTTGCTCTGAGGCGCAACTCAGAACAGGGGTAAAGCAAGGAGTCTGTGGAGCAACAAAAACGAGGAATTAAGACCAAAGCGTTGCAGTTTTATTTTAATTAGACCATAAGTGAATGATTTAGACGTGAAAAAGAAGGATTTAAAAGCATGATATACTTTTTTTTAAAATATATTTTGCAAACTAAATAAATGGAAGGCTGCAGATCCAGATGGAGCGTTACCAGCTATTTAGAAGTTTGGTGTGGCACAGTAAGCTCGTGTTCTCTTAAAGATATAAAAAAAATCCATCAAAAATCATCATGTCTCCCATTGCTGGAAAAGGGCTATCATAGTCCTGGTGCCAAAAAGTCCCCTGCCTGAATGACTACCAACCTATTGCACTCATGTCGGTAGCTATGAAATGTTTAAAAAAAAACTGATGATGGTTTTTCCGCAGATCCACCACTGTCCATCAACTAGATCCTATATAGTTCACTTTCAGGTCAAGCTGCTCTGTGAATGATGCTGTGAATCTCGGCTTTCATTATTTTCTGGATCACCTGAACAGAGAACTGCAGTGCCAGTCTCTTTTTTTTTTCTAGATCATTCTATTCATCTGCAGACAAACTTAGGCAACTACAGGTCTCTCTTGCAATCTGTAAACTGATTATGGACATTCTTAATAACAGGTCTCAACAGATAACACCATGGGGGCACGACTGGGATGTGTACTCTCGGTATCTGTTTAATCTGTACACCAATGAGCTATGCTCCAGTGACCTCTGTAAAGCTTGTTAAAAACGAGAGTGATGTCACCATCCTGGGCCTAATCACAAACAATGAGACGGCCTACAAAATCCGTTACGTTTTTAGTGACTACTATTATTTACAATTCATGAATGTTTGACTGAATATGTTTTTGAGTAACTGATGTTTTTACTAAAAACGTTTCTCTTCTTTTACAGATGTTCAGTCCTGGTCATCAAATTTGATGGATAAGGAAATGTAAATAGATCAAGAAGTGTAGGTAAACTCTTAACAAGGCTGAAAACTCCCGTTTTAGAGTTCATTTACAGTGTCAAACAGCAACAGGCAGTTCTGCCTTTCCCTTTGAGTCGTAGCATGTCTTCATCACCTGATACCCACAGTATTTCCAGCCTGGGTGAAAGAGAAGCCCGGAGCTCCCCTTACATCAACATGGAGTGCTCCTTCTGTGAATCTTCCTGTGTGTGTGATGTCCCAAATCCCACCTTGGTACAGGGTGATCTCTGTGTATCCTCTAAAATGGACAAAACTTTTATTGTCACACCCATTAACAGCAGCCCACATGTCTGTAATGAAAGCTTGAGATGTTTTCCTACCGGACAAACTACGTCTGAGACGGATCGGTCATTAAGCAGGCCCACAGAGGACAAAGGTGACTGTGAAGCGATGTTTCCAGACTTTGCTGGGAGGGAATTCAAACTGAGTTCACGTGACTTCTCCTTTAAAAGCTCCAGTGAGATTGACAGCTGCTCTCTGAGCCCTGGAGAAATGCTGATAAGGAGTAACAGTTTCTGTCAGGAAGAGCTGTCACTCATAGCTGTCTCTTCACTGGAGGAATCAAACCTCTCTCCATCCGCAAGCCAGCTATCATTGCCTGCAGAATTTAACCTTCTGTCAACTACACTACCAGATGTCAGCAAAATATCCACAGAAAGAGTGTCTGAGGAAAACGCAGGCTGTCCTGGTCTTGGTCTGACTTTCATTCAGGCAGACAATTTGGAGCTTCTGACTGAGGAAATTGATATTGTACCTTCCAGCTCTGTTTTAGCTCTGCCAAGTAAGAGTGAAGGAAGTCTGTGGAAGACCTTCATCTTTGAAACTTCTCCAGACCTCACAAATAAGGCCAACGGTGAAGCAGAATCGTTGCTTCATGTTTCAGAATTTATACCAGAGCATGAAAAGTCTTTTGTTAGTTGCATGTCAGCTATTCAAGAAAGTGATGATATTCATACTTCTACTCCTATACAAAATGTTGGCAACAAAAACCCTCCCCTCCCCTCCTTGCTTGCTTGTACTGAAAACGTAAGCATGCCAGAAATCCAGCTTGTAAAAGAACAGCCAATATGTGTCACTGCCAAACAGTGTCCAGTCTCCACACTCACACCTTCACTCAGTAGAGCTAATAAAACAAAAACTCCTAGGTTTCCCAAATCAGACTTCGGTGGTGTGAAATCTAAAGTGTCACACCAGGTATTTAGACCAGCTCGTTCACAACAAAAATCAGAGCAAAGTAATGCATCTGATAAACACAGTGAAGGAAACAACAAAACAAGCGTTCGGATTACTCCTGCACGAGTAATGAGTAGAGCACTCTTTGCCACGTCTGAAGTGTTGCAAAAGTTTCATGGAAAAGTTAATACAATTACTGCTAATTTGAAAGTTAAACAATCATGTGGCCTTTCTGTTGTAGACGGACAAGTCAATACCAGAGCATCTTCACTTGACCCTCACCCAGCTGTGAATGACCCTGCTTCAGCTGTCCAAACTGGTGAAGGCAGTTCTGAAAATAAACAGGCAAGCCAAACATCAGATGCTTCAACAGAACATACTGGCAGCCAGAGCTGTGCATCGTCTTTAGAAAAATCACCAGCTAGAAGTGGCCAAATGAAGCATGTGTCAAACAAAATTGGGGTCAGATCAGGCTTAACTTTAGGTCAAGACAAACCTCCCTTAAGCAAGGCACGGCCCCGCAGCTCGTCTGAAAGTTCAACATCTAAACCACCCAAAGAGAAAAGAGCAACTCTGAGAGTCACAACTAGTTTTACCGTTTGTAAAACTGGCAAGGACAAAGACTCAACCAAACCGGGGCATCTCATCGGCCCTTCCCGAAATAAACAGGTTGAAGAAATGACTAACAACTCTCCAAGAGATGTGAAGAAGATCAGCCTGGTGGTGAGTATCTGCAGGGGCTTATGGTGCGTTCACACCGAACGCGATTTCAGCGTCGGGAAGTGCTGCGGCGCCTCAAGCGCGATTAGAGCAGCGCGATTTGAACGATTTGAACGATCTGAGCGTTCGACGCGCTGAGGCACAAATCGCTGAAGTTAGAAAATCTGAACTTTTGCAGCTCGACGCGCAGCGTCAACCAATCAGAGACTCCACTGTGTGACGTAGTGACATATTTCCCGACGGGACAGTTTATTGAATGATGTCCACTAACCTGAAACAGACAGAGCTCCTGCTCTTTAGCTGAAATGAGTGCTGCAGTCGTGTCCTGATCCGCAGCAATGCGTGGCAGCGACTCATCAGACTGAAAAAAATAGTCCTGAAAGCGAGCTGTGAGCCTCTTCTCTGAATTATCTGGTGAATTAATTATGAATTAATTATCTGATGAACGTGACATGCTCTGGCTCTCTGTAAATAAAGCAAAGCCACTTCCTCGTCCGACATTAAACAGCCCCACAGAGGAGGGAGGGGCGGGGCGGCTGTCGCCGTGCAGCGCAGCTGTCCTGCGTCTGACCTCAAAGTGCACAAGCTTCAAACTTCAGCGTTGGCTGCGATTTTGACGCTGAAATCGCGTTCGGTGTGAACGCACCATTAGAGTTGAACAATTTCTAATTCCCAAATGCCTTCAAGTAAGAAAATCTTTGATTTTTCAGTCAGAGTCCAACAAATCAGATACGGCCGGAGCTCCGTTGGATGAAAGAACAAGTAGAACTCAGCGTCATCCATTCTCCAAACAAGGAAAAGTTGGATCACTTTCACATCCTCCTGCTGCGAGTCCAAGACCAAGTCCTCTGTCAGTCAAGCAAAGACAGGGAACCTTTGAAAGGGTCAGTGTGTTCAGGACTTCCAGAACTAACGGGAAACCTCAGTTCCAGCAGAAAAGTAATGCAGGTAGGAATAATCTTTCTTTAAATGTAGGTTCTGTTTTATTTTTAACAGAAAGAAAACATATGGTTCACATTGGTTCTTTCGTATGCACGATTTGTTTAGATGTGTGTACGAGTGATTTAGGAGAATTTGTGGCATTCACCAATTTTTTCGTATTCTAAGATTTTCTTCAGATACGAACAAAATTCACGAGTGGTCCAGACCTGTCGTATATTTTACGAGCAGTCAGTCTGCCGTTATCCAGACAAATTTTTGTCACTAATAACTTAATATTTCATTAGTTAGAAGCAGTGGCGTAGCCAGAAATTTATTTTAGGCCAGGCCTGAGAAAGAATGGGTGGGCCAGATCAGGTTATCATAGGGTATGCACAAAACCATCACCGCAACTGACCCACACAAATACAGGCCATATGGGCGCAATATGCGCGGCACACAAAAACACGAACGTGACACCAGGCACCTAACAACCACATCCTGACCAACAAAGGCCACATGAATGTGGCACGCATCATATGGTGCTGAAAAATGGCGCTTCTGTCTCACAAAGCCCAATGCACCCAAAGCGGCGTGCGCACACGCACTATCGCTCGCGCGCACACACTATCGCGCTTTTGACTTGATCACGTTACAAAAAGCCAAAAATAAGATTAAAATATGAAAAATGTTATGCAGTGGCTGCAGCTTGTAACAGCCTGAGGAGGAGAGGAGAGGACAGCTGTCACTCACAACGTGCCGCCATCACTGTTAAAACAATTATTAAATTAAAAACTGCGCAATAATACGGATTTGATTTATGCAGACTGTACTGGAAATAAGGTTAAAAAAATGAAAATGTAGCAAAATAAAGAGTGGGAAAAGAGGTCACATTAACGGAATATTTTCCATATTTAACAGTTTTTTTACAAGGTGACGGAAAAATCTAAAGGCCATCCAGATTGCAATTAACACTCCGGACCTCTGGAAGACAAATAGGCCAAGTGAGGCGGAGAAAAAAATTAAACGAGGCTTCACAAGAATGGAGCTCTGTGGCATCATCACACTCACACAGAGACATTTTCAGTTTTATGCTCATCACGGAGGTGTCTTATTTAATCTAAAATAAATAAAACACTCCCATCTGATAATCATCTCAGATCTAGGCATCATACTGAATGCATCTCCAGGAGCTGATAGCGCATTGAAGGACAGGAGGCTTTGGAGTGTCTGTGAGGCGCAGCTGAACCAGTGGTGCAGTGGGAGCGAGTGCTGCAGCATTTCCTTCTGCTAAAGCAGCTTGTGGGATTTGGAAATAAACTCTTGCTGAATTTGGGTCACTTCAACTGGAAAAGTTTTTTTTTTCTGATTTTAAAGCTTAGGCTGAAGTGTCGCAGCGGAGCGCGGGTTTAAACTTCAAAACCACTGGCGCCTGCAGATTTAGACTCAATGGGCCTCATGCAAGAACATGTTCGTATTCTTATCCTAAATTTCTCTTACTTTTGTTCGTACGAACATGTCACGTCAGATTCAACAAACTCTTCTATCTTCAGGAAAAGTGTGTAAATGAGCTGCGTAAATTACACCTGTTTGTATCAACTGCCCGTGCACGCAAGAGGAGAATAGCATAATTACCACCCCAAAAACACCATATAAGGCTATGTTTCCTACCTCAGATACAAGGAAGTGTCCATTCATGAAAAATGACAGCGAAAACTAAAAAGAAGAACTTTACGAGTTCAGAGATTGAAGTCCGTCTGTCAGAGATCCAGAAAAGAAAATCTGTCATTTTTAGCAGGTCAGCTGTGGAATAAAAAGAGCTGCTAAAAGTATAAACAACTGTGTTAAATCATTTTCATTTATTCAGAAGCCACGGCGCCTCGCACCGTAACCCCCCAGCGCATGCGCGCGCGCTGCGCGGT
>NW_013952822.1:46612-64835 GCF_001266775.1 Austrofundulus limnaeus
GCACAGACAAATATTAAGTAATGAGAAGAAACCTTGGTAAAATTTTACTCTTATAACTTTGTTATGAGAAGATGTGGATAAGTTATTTGAATAAATAACTCACCCCTACACGGGTTTGAAATAAGCATTTTAAAATGTTTTCAAAATAAGTCTGGCACTTTGGAGAAATCCAGGACTCGCTGGAGGGATTGTTTCCCCTCTGGCCTGGGAACGTCTCGGGAGTCCCCCAGGATGAGCTGGAAAGTGTCGCTGGGGAGAGCGGGGTCTTTCTGCTGCTGCCCCCGATAGCGGATAAGCCGGCCGGACGGACAATTTATATTGTTAGTCTAAATTATTACATTTAAAATTATAACTCTAATTCAAGCAGAATAGCCTATTGCTACTCCTACATAATTATGGAGTTTCTTTTAATTCAACCAAATCAGACAGGCTACGCAAATTGTCATGGCGACAGGCTACGCAGTGTCATGACGTCAGACGCATGCCTGTAAACAGGAAGTAGAAGTCTCAAAGTCACTGGGACTACACCTCCCAGGATGCCTACCATCGGGAAAGTTGTGATTATTCTGTTATCAACCAGTATTGGTGATGTTACATGCTGTCTGGAGACATAGAAAAAGAAATGTGATTCTCTTGACGTTACGGGAATATCTGAGGAGACGCTGAGAGCAGGGGAGGGCCCAGCTGTAGCTGAGCCGAAGCTGGTACCAAACAGCGGGAACAGCTGATCAACCAGGTACCCACTCCACATAACAACTTTATTGAGTGATTTGTCAGAAGTTCATGGGAGTGTTTGTTTGTGCTAAAAGCGCTCAGACGCGGAGCCGATTGTACCAGGAAGCAGTAGTTTAGAAAGAGAGTCAAACCATTACAGACTCATAAAATGGGATAAAACAGACGTTTTATACGATGGAATCTGACTGATGAAAACTTAGGACCTTTATCTGGGACCAGTTTGTGGACAAATAACGTTGGGTGACGAGTCTCTGACTATTTATTTTTTTTTGTCATTGAACTCCACCGGATTGAAATTCCGTGCATACTGCCTGCTTAAATGTTCACTACATCAGAACTTATTCAGCAAATGTGTTTCCATCTCTGCTTTGGCAGAGGTTTGCACTCTCAGAGGGCTTCTAGTTATTTATGTGACTGTATGCGACCCACAGGAAACACGACATTAACAGCAGTCATCATTTCATTCCTCGGCTTTAGTAGGTCTGACGCTGCTAAAAAGGACAGTTTTTTTTTCTGGATCTCTGGGAGCAGAACTTCACTCTCCGAACTCGTAAAGTTCTTCTTTTTTACTTTGCGATGTCATTAATGAATGGACACTTCCTGATATGTCAGATGGGAAACGTTACCATATATGGTGTTTTTAAGGTGGTAGCTTATGCTAATCACCTCACCCCGTGCACGAGTACCTGATACACATTCATCAGTTTATGCAGCTCATTTACACACTTTTCCTGAAGATAGAGTTTGAATCTGACCTGGCATGTTCGTACAAACAAAAGAGAAATTTAGGATAAGAATGCGAACATGTTCTTGCATGAGGCCCATTGTGTTCACACAACTATCATCCCTCTCATATTTGACAGGCTGCTCTAAATGTTTTATACTTCATCTTCCCATCAGAGGGTGACATTGAGCTGTTCCTAAATCAGAGTACTGGTTCCGTCCTTGAAAATTGTATCTAATAAACACAAATAAAGTCAGAATAGTGGTGCACTTCCATTATATTTTAGAGCTCTAATGAAGGCATTGTTATTTTCCCCAAATTTAGTTTGTTTTTCTAAATTATGTGTGTTGTGATATAACATGTTTCTCCTAAGATATCGTGGATGGTTGATTGTGAAATAAAGTGGAAAAACATCACAATTTATATTAATATGGACAAATCAAAAATATAGCAAAATAAAGTTTTCAGTTAAACATAGAGGCTCTGTCACAATGTAATGTTTTAGACAACTTGTGCCAACTTGTGAAAATTGTCCAACGCTAAGGATGTCTACACTGAAAATGGAATTTTAAAAAAATCTACTGGAAGCTTCTTTAGGACCTCTACATGTTTTAATGCTAACAATTAGATCTAATATACTAGCAAATATGAGTAAAATAGTCATAACAATAAGTTGTCCAAATTGTTCTAATGTGAAAGGGCCTTGAACAAGATGGTTAAAAAAATCTTTGATTTAAGGAAAAAAATTTAAAAAATATAATATTGAACAAAGTTTTTCACATTTGTTTCCCATAAGAGCAGTGCTGGAAGTGTGCCACTACTCTTCTCTTTTATTTAGTACCAAAACACTATTTATTTATTTTTAAAGGGATCCCTGATTAGCTGTAACATTAGACTTTATTTGATAAACATTTATTTTAACTGTAAAATAGACTAAAAATACTGTAGGCAATTTTGAAAAATGTATTTTGACACAGACGGAGCCATTTTATTTACACACAAAGCATTCTGTGTAAATGATGGCGTGGATAGGTCCTTGGTGTGAGCGAGCTATATCCACCCTGAAGGTTAATCTTGGACAATATCTGATGATCGACTCTTTTAAATGAAACCCGAGAGCGTTGACAGAAGGTAGAAATGACTCAGCCTGTAACTGAAAATGTGGATGGAGGACAACAGAGCTGCTTCATGGAAGATGGAAGAAGAACCTCAGCTTAGCCTGTGCCTTTGCTCTAGCGCCGAAGCTATATTGCCTTTATATGTATTTAGCTCTGTGCTAGCTCGACAAACTAACAAGCTAAACTGAGGTCCTCCATCCATATTTTTAGTTGCAGGCTGTCATTTTTGTGTTCCCCTCTCTGTCATGTGGATGGAGGACCTCAATGACAAGAGGAGAATATGTAGCGCTGAGCTAATACATATATATAGTTATAGTGTCGGGGCTAATGCTAAAGCTAATAGGCTAAGCTGAGGTTCTTCTTCCATTAAGCAGCTCTGTTGTCGTCCATCTATATTTTCAGTTGCAGGCTGAGTCATTTCTACCTTCTCCTCTCTGTCAACGCTCTCTGGTTTCATTTAAGAGTGTCGATCATCAGATATTGTCCAAGATTAACCTTCAGGGTGGATATAGCTCACTAGCAGCCTCACACTGAGGACCTATCCACATCATTTACCCAGAATGATGCTTGTAAATAAAATGGCCCCATCTGTGTAATATATTTTTAAACTTTTAGTTTAAAATTATAAAAACTAAACAGCCTACAGTATTTTTACAGTATTTATTTTACAGTTAAAATGTGTTTATTAAATAAAGTCTAATGTTACAACTAATCATGGATCCCTTTTAAGCATACCATCACTTTTTAAAGCATCCCACCACTTCTTATAAATCTGCTGGTAGATTTCAGTCTCATCTACAGTAAACTACTGCTGAATCTCAAACTCATATTCCCCACAAGACACTGGTTGAAAACAGGAAGTCATGCCTCAATTAAACTGTTTGTGATTGGGTCAAAATAGAGAATCAAGTGACACATGGCTCATGAGAGAAAATGATTGATTAGAAGCCGGGCACACGGTGCCACTCGGAACCACACATGAGCATGTGCCAATAATTTGATCAGCAATGTGTTTTAATACTTTATACACTTTGTGCAGTGAGAGGATGATTATTACTGCAAGTCTCTTGGTAATTTAGGTCTTGGTCAGACAAAATGTGGGTGTTCAAACATGGTAAACTTGTGGAGTTTTATTTTTTTATTACTATTTCTCAAGTGTACCCATCTAAAATGATTAAATATTACACTCTCTGTAGACTTGTAGTAAAGTTTTTTTGAAGGGATCTAAGCTGCTTATTGTCAACTTCATGCCAGGCAGTCAGAGAGCACAGGCAGCAGAGGAGCCATCCCTCGCCGTTAAGGCCCAGCTCAATGGAACCAGGCCCCCTCAGACTCCCACTCGCCCCTCTCTTATGGGCCCACCCCTTACTCCTGCTTCCAGAATACCACGGAGAACCCCGGGACCATCCAGGGGTCTTAATGAAAGTGGTGATCATAGTGAATTGGGTCAAAGAGCCAGGACTACATCAGGTGAGTCTCACAGTTTACTCTTTCTGAAAAATGTTTTCTCCACAGGTCATTAAATACTGTATGTTTTGATGCAGACTGTTTTAGTCATGATGTTGAGATTTTCCTTTTTCTGCATCAATATATTCTGAGCAAGATGGGTTGTGATGCTGTTTAAATTTTGATCTATTTCAGATTTAGGCCAAGCTGTAACACATTCAGGTTCAACTGAGCTTAGCATTTTATTAGTGTAGATCTTTATCTTCAGTAGTTTCTGATGTACAAGTACTGCGAAGTCCAAAATATGCAAATGATGGGGGTTCCAGATCGGTGATAGAAAACTGCCAAAGTTTAGAACTTGTGCCTAGTGGTGGAGTTATTATAATTAAATTAGTATTATCGAAGTGGTTGAACATTGTCACACAGGGGGGCTTCTCTCCCAGAATCTTTGGCAGCACGCAGGTCTGTGATTGGCTTAGAGGACCTGTTTTCCTAACTGTGGAGCTGCTCTTCATGTTGTTATGGCAACAGGCTCTGTTCCACTCTACTTACCACAGTGTTGCCTGGAGGAGTAAAAGCAGACGCACTGCAATGGATGTCGTCTGAGTTGGATTTAAAAAGGGCAACCTCTTTATTTTTTCATAGAATAGCAATGGCTGGCTATACTGGGCTCCGAAGCTGCACTTGGACTGAACTCCCAGTTCATATTTTCAGTAACTCTTCTCTGCTGACTCCAGGCAGCGCAGCATCCAGCTGTGATCTCACTCTGTTGACGTGCCTGCTCGTCGGATCGTACCGTTTCTGTATCCTCCCTTTGTTAGCTGCTTTTAATGGAAAGGAGAGGGCGCTTTGGACGAGTAAGGGGAACTCAAAAGATTTGTGGTGAATTTTTAATGTTTTGTCCACATAAATTGTTTCATAGCCTTTAGATCAGTGGGTTTGTTATTTCCAGTATAATGGTGTGGTTGACTTTTTTTCCATAGCTTTTTATTCGTATTCAAGGTTGTTGCGTTTGAGATTTCCCTCACCCTACTATAAGTAGAGCAGTGTCGTGTTGAGTTGTCAAGTACTGTTCTGATTGGCTGGTGATTTTCAAGTACTGTTTAAATGTTTCATAGCATGTTTAGGTGTGTTTTTTAACCTGTGGGTCTTTTGTCCAACAGTTTCTGTAGGATCTGCACAAAATCCAACTCTAGTTAAGCCGGCTGCACTGAAAGCACGGTTCATTTCAAACCCTGGAAAATTCAGTGGACCAGGTAAGAAACCATGGACGTGCAGTTCAGACCTAATATACTTTTTTAATTTACGTCATCAGAATTTACATGAATACATAATGTGTTTTATTGGTTTTTATTTTCTGTTTTTACTTTGTTTTTTTTAAACTGCTTTTATATTTTCTGTTTTTATTATTTTTTTCTTTTAATTTTGATTGAGTTTGTTTTTGTAAGAGCTGTGTTGGAATGTTGATTCTGTAAAGCACTTTGGTGCAAAAATAGCCTGGCTCTTGCCTTCCTATGCAGCTCCGCTCAATTCTAGTTTCCTTTCGCTGCTCCGTCTGGGACTTCTCCCATTGAGATGGATTTTGCTGGCAGATTTTTAGCCGGGCCAATCAGAGAASAGAACGTCAATTTTCTGTGCAGTGTCTGCTTGTAGTTTATTTTACCTGGGCCAKTCGGCAAACAGAAGGTGGAGTTTTTGAATGACGTCTATGTTCTGCGCACTGTCTGCTAGTTAGTTTAGTATACAGCAGTGGAGGAAGTGAATGAAGCCAGTCCGTGTTAAGGGTTCCAAATTAAATTAAATTTGTCTGACAAAGCAGCATCTCTCATTTACAGTCTCGTTCAGCTCGGTACTTTTCTCCTCTCAGTAGGGTTGTTTACAGCGCTCGCGATTTCCGGTTAGCTTCTTAGCCTCCTTCACACCGACAACACACACATGCGTCAGCGGAGGCCACGCCTCCTGCAAGAAATCGATTGTCTATGCAGCAAGCCCAGACCCTTGTACGAACCAAAGTGAAGGACGGGGTCTGGTTTTAACCAGGCTAGTGCAAAAAGTGTTTTACAAATAAAGTTGGATTGGACGTAAATGCTTCTTCTTTAAATCAATCTTAGCCTCACCAAAATCAGACACTTTTTTTCTATTAGCAATCAAATCTTTTTTTACATTGTAATAAAAAAATTAAACCCTCAAGGTTTTATTTTCACACTACCCACAGTATTTACGAATGATTAAACATGGAAACAATACTCTTATTAGGCCTGCCGCGATAGTCAATAAATCAATTAATTGCACAATAAGTTATTTTGAGGTCGGTAAAAAAATGAGGACGATAAGTTTCATTTTCTTGCTTGTTTGTTTACTTTGTCTCTCTCCCTCTCTGTGCTCCGCTACACAGGAGCTCAGCTGACTCCTCCCCTCCTGTTTTCTTAGTGTCGGGAGGAGTGAACTCTCGCTTTAGCATGAGAGCTCGTAACTAAAGAAACGTTTCAAAGCAGAATGCGGCTGCTGCAGTGTCGGAGCACTAGAGCCTGAATTTCGCTGCAGAGTGAGAGAGTGTGAGTGAGAGAGAGAGAAAAAGAGGGGCTGAAACTCTCCCAGACCCGCGACAAACTCGTCAAGACTTTACCTGCAGCTCCCACAAATAACAGGAAACTAATGGTGCGTTCACACCGAACGCGATTTCAGCTTCAAAATCGCAGCCAACGCTGAAGTCTGAAGCTTGTGCACTTTGAGGTCAGACGCAGGACAGTTGTTGAAGCGCCGCACGGCGACAGCCGCCCCGCCCCTCCCTCCTCTGTCGGGCTCCGTTTTATGGGACGAGGAAGTGGCTTTGCTTTAATTTACAGACAGCCAGAACGTGTCACGTTCATCAGATAATTAATTCATAATTAATTCACCAGATAATTCAGAGAAGAGGCTCACAGCTCGTTTTCAGGACTATTTTTTTCAGTCTGATGAGTCGCTGCCACGCATTGCTGCGGATCAGGACACGACTGCAGCACTCATTTTAGCTAAAGAGCTCCGCTCCGTCTGTTTCAGGTTAGTGGACCTCATTCAGTAAACTGTCCCGTCGGGAAATATGTCGCTACGTCACACAGTGGAGTCTCTCTGATTGGTTGACGCTGCGCGTCGAGCTGCAAAAGTTCAGATTTCCCAACTTCAGCGATTTGGACGATTTGGACGATCTGAGCGTTCGACGCTCAGATCGTCCAAATCGTTCAAATCGCGCTGCTCTAATCGCGCTTGAGGCGCCGCAGAACTTCCCGACGTTGCTTGAAGCGCCTCCACCATAGACTTTGAATGTAAACCTGCTGCTCCTGACGCTGAAATCGCGTTTGGTGTGAACGCACCATTAAACACACCATCTGTGTTTTAACAAAACACCCAAAAAAGACCTGTAGCTGTCCCAACAACTCATGAGGAAAACTCCGAACTGTCTGATTTCCTCCCCCGCAGCTCTCTGCTTGTCTCCTCACTGACTGTCCCCTCCTCACACACACAGACACATTTGTTCTTCTATCCTCATGGGGACTTTGCATTGACTTTCGTTCATTTACCAGTATTTTCTATTACCATTTGACCCTAAACCTAGCCAAAACTTTAGTTGTGAACTGGACTTATGTCCCCATAAGAAACAGTGGGTCCTCACCAGGCTGTGTAGTTTGCTTCATCACTAAAGAGATACTGCTCTTTAATATTGTTTATTTACTGTCTTAGTTGTGTGTGGTGTTTAATTCACATTTTGTTGTTCTTTGTTTTTTTTATTCAAGTGCATTTTTTGTTAGGCTGATAGTCCACTTAAACATTCTTTAAAAATTAAAGTTTATTGATTTATTACACTTGCATATTATGCTTTTATAATTATTAGTTGTAAAATGGTCACCAGGCAATATTATCGCTTATCGCAATAATTTTTGAGACAATTAATCGCCCAGCAAAATTTGTTATCGTGACAGGCTTAACTCTTATCAAAGCTCAATCTGGTTTTGATTACTTCCCTTCCATATTTGTGGGACAGTAAATGTTTATCAAACATTTTTGATTTGGCCATCCTTTTTTTTTTTCTCCAGACTGCCTTCAAATCTTGGTAGGTACAGGCCAGTGTTGTGCTTCATGGTGTTGATATTGATGATGATGATGATGGTGATGGCTCCAGCCTGTTTTCTTATATAGATCTTCTTGCTTGTCACAGCTTTGACTACAGCATGCAAACCTGCGTCTTCTACAAGCAAAACAGCCTCACGTTCTGCAGTCAGTCCTGTGAAAAGAACTACGCACACTGGAACAGTTGGACCAACTTCAGTCGGATCTGGTAAGAACTTACTTCCAATTCATCAATCTATTTCATTGGGGGTGGGGGGGGGGCATTTATTTCCAGACCTGTTAGTTTCTGTTGTGGCTTAAAAAGCATACTGATTTTAATCTCTGACAAAAATCAGAAGTAGTTCTGTATTATCTCTATATAAAAGATGGAAGTAGTGTTTTTTTTTCAGTGCGGGTTTAAATGAGCACTTCATAAATTCACATAGTTTACTAGATGTATGCAGCTTGTTAGTCACAATTTATTTGATATAGTATCTTAAATTTTACTCTGAATTAAAGCAGTTAAAACAATCTTGTAATAAAGATCAAAACATGTTTAGTTTTAAAAACAAGAAACTAAAAAGATTTTGTTCCCTGTTATCTAATTAGTAAAGTCTGTACTATAACGTCATTATCAGAAAGATTTTGTATTTGGTTGTCAAAAAAGGTCTGAAAACCTACAAAATCTAAAAATATTTATAGTGTGGTCAGCAGACACTTGTGCCATACACAGGTTTTACATGACTTGTTTTTCTACAGTGACTGTTCAAGGTGTAGTTTTTACTCGTTTTTGCATGTTTTAAAAGAGTTTTGTCAGGGAGTGAGACACTGATGTATTGTTGCCATGGTGACACTAATGAGCAACTGCCACCAGCTTTAACATTTCTTTTGATTTCGATTCTCTTTATATTTTTTGTGCATTTTTAACAAAACCTCGTTAATCTATCAGCTTGAACTTTTACAAATGTGACTTATTTTACCAGGCTCTGTAGAAGAAAATTATATTTTGATATATTTTTCTTTTTTGTGTGTAGCTTTGATTAGTGCCTATTTAAAGCAAAACCTTTTTCATTCTTAATTACCCATGGCGTTTAATTGCATTACATCCACATTGTCTGATTTTAAAAATACCATTATGGTATAATTTTATGAATGCTTTCTGGCTTCTTCTGTGTCCTCTAGTGAGTTTATAAAAACCCACTTTTATTGGTTATTTAGACTCATGGGGCAGTCTGTACTAGTTTAGGACACATCTTTTATGTCCTATTCTTCCCAGCTATGTTGTCTCTTTATTTATCAAACTAACCTTGCCCCTGGCAGTATGGTATTTGTTGCCATCCCATGGATGGTGACAGGAAGAGAACAAATGAAGAGCCAGACTTTTCCATTGGCTGCAGTTCTGTGCTCCTCCCCCTCACCCACTTCGCTCTCTCCATTTGCATCCTGGCTCTCCTTCAGCATCAGTCATCAAGCTCAGATATTCTGCTTCTGTCTGCTGTCAAAGACTTGAGTTTTTGGCAAATATTTGAGGCCTGATTTACCACCTGGATCAAGGGATATTTTTTTGTCCTCCATCACATTCTTAAGACCGCCACAACCATTGGATAACCTTTGACTCTTTCTTCATATTCTACTTCTTACAGCTGGGATTAAAATTTTCAGTTGGGAGATTTACCATGTTGACCATGGTGTCCTCGCCATTTTTAAGTCTGTCTCGCTGGATTACAAGCTACTGCAGTTCTGCAGAGACTTTATTTTTTTCTCTGCAGTCATCTGAGGCATGATGCACGGAGTTACACCATGGCTTGTGATGTGTAGCTGCTGTGAATTATCTTAAGCCACCAGCTTTATTCCCAAGTATATTTGATAAACTTTGGCTTTTTTTAACTTTTGGTTTTGAACCATGTTATGGTCTCCAAAGCTCTCCCTGTCAAGCATCCATGTGCGTCTGACAGCCAAAGGCTTACTCCGAAACATTCAGCTGGTCTCGGGATGCACAAAGAGCACTGTGGTTTTCCAAGCAGGTCTGTTAGTAGTTTACATGTTTAATGTTGACTTCCTTACTGCTAGAACTGTGCCATGTTTCTGCATCTCTGCTGCTGAGTGTTTAAACAGATCTCTGCTGTTAGTTGTTTCTGAAAGCTATTTTTAGTTTAGCGTCTTCAAAGGTGGCAGAGGAGTTCAGGTTTCTTTTACCTACAGTGATCAGCAAACCTTCTGGCTCTTAGCAGAAATATTTTCCTTTTTTTTCAAGCAACAGTTTAAACACAAAACTGACCTGAAGTCATATTTACATTCTGGAGTGTTTTGTATAATTTTTGAGGCTGCATCTATAGATCAGTCAACAAACATACTTGTTGCTCTCTCAGACACCCAGGTCTCCTGTTTCACTCAGATGCACTAAGGTTATTTTGGTCTTTATGTTGATCTATGATAACCTTGTTAGGGTTGGTAAACAGTGTTGCAGGAACTCAATATTTCACAGTTTTCATTTCAGTCGAAGCATTCCTGCCAGCTGCCTAAACTGTAACTTAAATTAAACTTTCTCTGATTTAAAATGTGACTAAATTATTTACATCAGAAACTTGTTTTTAACAGAGATACCATTGTGTACATTTTTAAAGAAATAATTAGGGCTGCTTAAAATGAATATTCTATTGAATGACCCATTGAATATTTAGATAATCATGGTTTTGCATGCTTTTGTTTCAAAAGCCCTGGAGTTGTATTTACAATGAAAGCTGCACCTTCCTTCCTTGTTTGCTCTTTTTCATGCACATACTCAGGTGCACCTAAAAATGAAATTCAGTTATTTATTTTAGAATCACTGACAGTTGTCTGGATCTTGCATACATTTGACCAGAGAGGTGACCTAATTTTCTCCCACAAGTTAGACCTCTGTGAGTAAGGGTGCACTGAAACGACAAAATTGATGCAGCCCCTATTTGACATTTACTCTTTCTTAGCTCCAGTTTGTCTTTAATTGCTCGTCATTGTAAAGACTGCCTGCATGTAATTCAGTTTCAGTGAAGGTAAATCTCTTTTTAAAGTTATTTTGTAGATAAGCTAATTTGGTTTTACTAGAAAGTGTTTTGCTTAACCCGTTTGATCTGGTCTCAAAGTTTTAGTGTTTATAGTTTTTTAGTCTATTTGCTGTTATTTGCCTTTCTTCTCATTGCACTTAACGTGGCATAAGCATGCTGTTTGACAGTACCTGCCCACATGAAACACTGTATCCACGAAGCAGCATGCAGTGACATGAGTTAAAGATTTTCTTTTGTACTTAAGTAATTTGAGTTACTCTGTGAATTATTTTGCCCTAATCCTGATGCATTAATAAAGTGCTTTATGTATCAGTGCTTTAACAAATGTGTATACATAGATAAACCGAACAAGAGAATGACTAATTATAGCCAGTAAGCAGCACAACAAGAGTCTGATTGTGCGATGTCTCATTACCCATCATGCTTTGTGCTGTGATGAGATATCTCTGTACAGCAGCAGAGCACAATGTCGAGTCTCACACAGATGTATGTTGACGTTGGGGATGTATTCTGATGCAGTCTGAGAATGTTAGACTGATTTGTACAATTCTTTTGTTAATAAATTTAAGTTTTGTGTTGCACTGCCTATTTGTTCAGAATGTAAACATTTTTGAATGAACTATAATTTGGCAAAGAGCCCAATGATTGAATCTAAAATTATTTTACATTTGGAAGTATGTTTGAAATGAATCAGAGCAGCATGTGTCCTCACCACTCTCTGGACAATTGTCCAAAATAACATGAATTCCTCTGTTGCCGTGGAGCATTAGTTGGTAGGGTTGCTTTGTATATTTAGGGGAAAAAAGTCACAAAGTGTTAAAAAACCGGAAGATGAAGCTCAATTGACTTACTCCCAGGCAATATGTTTGCAGATGTACACACACTTTATGCTTCAAGTACCAATCATGGTAATCTGCAATAGGAGTAAACAAATGTTTTAACAATGTAACAAAACTCTTTAATATGTGGAAATTATAATGAATTGTCATTTTTGATTCTAAATAATGAATCGTCACCCGCCTCTTCAACAAATAGGATATTTATAATATCATTAGAACAAATTCAGTTATACTCTATGTACATATGTTTGTGAAATGGACTGACCAAAACCAGACGAGTACCAGCAGAGACATGTTAGGCACACATTACTCAGAGCTGAATGAAATTCAGTCTGCAGGCATGTTTTTGTTGCTCTTTGCATAACCAGCAGAGGGCATTATAAGTTAAAATAAATCTACATTCACCTTTTTTAATCGGGAATATATTTTAACAACAAAAACTATAGCTGTACAAAACAAATGAAATGTAATGCCTGACCTAAAAGTTGGTGTATTTTGAGGATTACACATTTTTATGGTTTTTAAAACAAATTTCAAGTTGTCAAAAATCAACAAATATGTATTTAAGCACCGATTGGTTTTTGAAAGGGATGAAACTGAAGTATTGGTGTGTTTTGAGTTCTCTCACAGGGATCTTCACTTGTGCATTTAACATTTGACATGTTTTGGGTTTATAGCAGAAGTTTCTATTTTATTTTATTTTATTATTTTTTTACCAAATTAGTTTTTCAAAGATCCTTTGATAAGTGCCCAGTTCAGTGTTTTGCTGTGATCTGTTTACAAGATTTATTCCAGGAGGTTTAGGTCGTATTCAGACCTGACAAGTTGGTCCGTTTGAAACGAACCAGAGTTTGTTTCCAGCGTTGGTTCGGACCTTTTGTGCAGGTGTGAAAACACTCATGCGAACTCTAGTACGGATCAAACAACCGGACCGAGACTTGCTTTTTGAGGTGGTCTCGGTCCGCTTCCACACAAACTCTGGTGAGGTTCACTTCAGTTCGCTTCTGGTGTGAATACAGACCGGACTCTAACCGAACCAACTGCATTAAACATGCACCTTTTTTGGACTTCACAGGCCACCGTTGCTGAACTAAATAAACTGAAATCATACCTTTTTCATCGTCTCCTGTTAGCAGCTCTGCTGACAGCATGTTGTGGGTCAGAACACGCAGCGCACCTCGTCTCCTTTGGGTCGCGGGACACATTTACGTGACGTCGCTCCAAAATTAGAATATCATCACGGAACCACCATTAAATTAACTGCTTTTGACATTTTAAATGCTATTGCAGTTGTACTATCAGCATAAATGTGCGCATCAGAACCGCAACATGCAGGACTTGTTTTTTTTTCTGGGTCTGTTGCTCAGTCCCACCCCCATCCTTTTTTGTCCAATGGGAGCAATGATAGTCAGCCTTATGGCTTTGTTTACAACTTAAAGTTCATTTTCAAAAAAGCACTATGTAAATGCAAGCCACACCAAACAAAAAAAATAAAGTCCACTTTTGGTCCGGACCAAACAAGTGGACCAAAGTTGTTTTCTGGAAAGCACCAGAGTAAATGTAGACCGATGACATTTGACAGATGCAAGCTTGTACTATCCTTGGATGTTGCGGTCTCAGATGATACACTGCCATGTGTATTTAGATTCACTTGAGTCCTGCCCAGGTTTTATGCTACATAAAGAACATGATCATAAAAACTCCGTGAGCTGTGGCTTCATGTAGCAGTTATGTGGATGACTTCGTTAGGCTTAGGTTATAACCGTAACAATTCAGATTTTTTTTTTTTTGTTTGTGATGTAAGGATGTTGGTGCTATAATTTTGTTAATCTATTTCATTTTAAGTTTTACAGCATTTTTTAAATAGCTGTTTTACATAAATTTCGCACTTTCAAAGTGAAAATAGATATCTTTATTTAAAAAAGCCTAAACATGTAGTAATTTTTTACACTTTGTGGTTTTCAGATGGTTTTTAAAAGTGTTTCTCTCTTTGTGTTGTAATAGACTGAACAATGTGCTCCTCACTATCAGGACAAATGCTACCTATCGTATGTCCCTGTATTTATAAAGTAAATATAAATCTAAGCTCGTGTAGCACAGCCTTACTAAAATAAGCAGTCCTCAGTGACTGTTGTCGTCTGAAACTAAATGTAATCAAGAAACCGTGCTGAGAACTATCAGGCCAGCTGATTCGACAGAACCTTTGAAGAGTGATAATCCAGGGCTTGTTCTTTGGGGTTGGTCTCAGAGGGGGACCTGACAGGTTGGGTGGTGCAGAGGTTATGGATGGGAACATGCTGGTGATCAGTGTCACAACACTCAACCTATGTTCTTTTACAGTGGACAAGAACAACTCCAAGACCAGTTTCTGCCAACAGAAGCCACAGCAGCAACCAACCCAGAGCTTTAGATCTCAGAATGGGATACGGGCAAGTGTCCCACAGGATGAGAGGAAAGACCAGAACATCCAGCAGATTAAACTACTGCAGGAGAGCAATCAGCGATTTGAAGCCATTTCCATTGTCTTGCAGCAAATTTTGACTGAGGTAAGAAAATAATTTTTCTTGCCTTATTTATTTATAAAAATAATTCCAGTTTTAGCAGTCTGGGCTTTTTGTCTTTTCTGATAAGAAAATAGCAACAATATTGTATTTCAGCTTCTTCATTTCAATAAATAAAATAAATTAAATAAATTAAATAAATTAAATTAAATAAATAAAAAAGCAAATTGAGGATTATAAGTACAAGATTTGACTGGGAAAAACATGTCTGCAGGCATTAGTGTAAGACTTAGCTTAAAAAAGACTGTTTTAACACATTGACTAAAATAACCCAGCTCACCTTTTTTGCATCTTTTGCACCAAGCCAGGAGGTTTTTGTAAAATTGTTAGTGTATTGTGGTTAGGGGTATTTTATTTGATTTATTTATTTTTATTCAAAAGCTGCATGTCTTAAGTTACCCAGGCCTAAAGCATATCCTCTCATACTTCTTATAATCTTTGTGCTGTTATATAGGTTAAAATCAATATTATGAAGTGCTTACACTTTTCTCCATCTCTGTTTAGGTCTTTATGTTTAGGCTGAGATTTAGATCATGTTTTAATCCATTTTATAAACAGTTGTTGACTCACACAGCATCAAGTCATTTGCTGCATCAGCCTTCTCAGAGTAACTAAACCCCAAATCAATTATATTTTGCAGATAAACTGTCTAAATTGGCCCTTTAGGTTATTATCTTTTATATTTCTGTGTAATTTTTGATATTTTTGTGTACTTTTGTGTAATTTTACCATATTTCATCTAAAACCACCTTTTTAGAAGGGTTCAGCTTGGTTCATATACAGTATATGTCACAGATCCCATGTTAAATGAGTAAACATGCCTCTTTGACACTCACCTGCAGCAAGTCAGGAGATGGACTAGCAAACAGTGCAATCTAAAATGCATCTGTCTTCCAGCACATTACTGCTGTAAAAGTGTTTTGTTTTGCTTTATTTTTATGTAAATGTGTTTTTGTAGTTTCCAGTAGGGCTGTCTCAGTACCAATTGTTCTCAACTACAACTACAGGATTCCACTAAATTAAAACAAGAATCACCTCTGTATTAGAGGGTGATACGGGATTGAATTTTTACTCCTGTCCCGTCTAAATAAGATACAGAGTCTGTATCTTATTTCTTTTGGCCCACATGTTGCGTTGCTGCATTTCTTCATACTTTTCCACCCAAGAGATCTGTTGCAGCATCTTTTGAGTGTTGGATGATTGCAGTTGTGACACAGTTCATATCCCAGTTTAAAACCACAATCAATCTTCAATCTTTGGAATATTTGTACTCTTAAGGGTTTTTAAGTGTTGTAATGGAACTAATACTTTTATGTTTAAGCAAGTAAATCATGACATCCTTTAATGACCTAGGTTTTCATGACATGCTGTTCATCTGCAGACAGAATGATTAAAGTCGGAACAAGATTTGCTAACTGCAGTCATTCTTGGACATCACTTGTGTTTATCTTTGTGTTTTCCATTGACTTTGTATCAAATTTTGCTAAGATGACATAATGGTCTTTGTTAATATACAGTATATATGAGGCCTCTCAACTGCATCAACAATGTTCAACAGTAGTGAGTAGTGTGGAGAAACAGTGACAAAGAGAAGCAGAGGCATAGAGACAGGCCAGGTTGTTCTCTGTGTTTCCTGTTGTTGTAATAAAACTCAGCTGATCATCTCACGGAGTATTTTCGTTCTTGGACCACGTGTTTCTGTTTTTGTTAAATAAATATTGCCATAACAGTTGGCGTTGTTGCAGTGACCAGTAGGAGATCGACGGACCAAGGCCACATTGCAGGTGGATTGATATGAGTAAACAAGGACTGGACTGCTCTGGACCGTGACTCCAGCTGGATGAAAAGAACCTTTTTTATAGTAAATTGTTTTAACAACAGAGATACGCTGGTGACGATTGTGATGGATGATCTTGAATAAGCAAAGAACATTGAATTTTTATTTTTGGCTGTTGAAGAACCTGAGAAGYTTTTTGAAACATCATCTGCTGAGAGTGAGTAAAAGCTTCAAGATGCCTCCTTACTTTTCCAAAGAGGATTCCTGCCAGCTTCTCCAAAAGGTGACAGTGTTGGAGCTCAAGATTCATCGTTTGGAAGAGATGAACGCTTTGGAGAATTCAACATGCATTAAAATGGGTGAGAAGGCCGAGATGAGAGATCAACACGGAGAGGAGATGGAAGCTGCTTCTTAGAGTAAAACTGTATGGTACTCTCTCCAGACCAAAAAATCTCTCGGGAAGTATTCAGCACTTTGATGACAATGAATGGCCAGAGTTACAGAGAAATGTTTTCTCTCTACCAGCAAGGAGAAGGAAGCAGCGACAGGCTGAAATCAAAATACCTGATAACGGCCAGAGAAATGAAGCAGTCTTGCTTCAAAACAGATTCACAACACTGGAAGAAACTGGTGAGTCTGAACAAAGTTCATGTCCTGATCTCAGAGAGGGATCTGAGATCAGATCCAGCTCAAAGCCAAAGCAAGTCCGAAGAGAGACTTTCAAAAATCAAGAAATGCTGATCATCACAGATAAAATGGTGAATAAGATCAGAGGCTTCTGGAACAAGAAAAAAGTCAAAGTTCTGAGTTTTGCTGATAAAGTGTCTGACCTCACAGAGAAGATTCTGGAAATCTCAGCAGAATATCAAACTGTGAATACACTCATCATTCATACAGCAAGTGATGAAGTTATGAACCGACTGTCAGAAATCCTGAAGAAGGCTTGTATGCTGCTGCTGAATGCAGTTAAAAATCTCAACATGGATGTGTTCCTCAGTGGGCCCGTTCCTACAGCCAGAGGAGGGGCTGAGAGGTTCAGCAGACTGTTGGCTCTTAATGGCTTTTTGGAAAAGTCCTGTGCTGACCACTTTGTGAATATTGTGGATAACTTTGATCTCTTCTGGGAAAGAAAACATCTCTTCAAGTTTGATGTAATGACTCTGAATCAAACTAGAGCACAACTTCTGGCTTCAAACATGAAGTATTTCCTGAACCAAGTTCCGGCTAGAAACAAACAGGAAAAACCACAACAGCTGACGTCTGAAGGACAGCTGGAGAAAACTGAGATATCAGTGGAACACAGCGTGCCAGTTACTGATTAGAAGACTGCTGCAGAATCAGAACCAGAGAGGAGTTATTTCAAGCTTCAGAACTGGAAGAACGACTGGATTCATCAGCATCACAAACAGTGGATCTCTTGGACCCTGAGACCTCAACAGGACAGCAAATGGAATGCCCTCTCCTGGATTTTACTAACAACATGAAAGAAACTGGCGAGATTAATATCAAACAAACACCACACCCAGATCCAGCTAACTCTCCTCTTCCAGCCCCTCGCACTAAACCAAGATCTACAAAAAGTCTGAGCCCCATCACCACCTCTGACCCTTCCACACATCAAAACAGACAAGCCTGTTTGTGTTCAAGATGATATCTATGTTTTGGGGTTAGTAATTACTGTAGGAGGAATAAAAATTGAATTACTGGGGTTGGGATTTTAGAAAAGTACATACAGGTGCTGGTCATAAAATTAGAATATCTTGAAAAAGTAGATTTATTTCAGTAATTCCATTTAAAAAGTGAAACTTGTATATTAAATTCATACATTACATACAAACTCATATATTTCAAATGTTTATTTCGTTTAATTTTGATGATTACAAATGACAACAAATG
>NW_013952822.1:64866-84777 GCF_001266775.1 Austrofundulus limnaeus
GTATATATACAGTATATGAGGCCTCTCGAGACTTAGGGTTCAACAGGGTTCAACACTGTTCAACAGTAGTGTGGAGAGACAGTGACAGAGAGAAGCAGAGGCACAGAGACAGGCCAGGTTCTCTGTGTTTCCTGTTGTTGCAATAAAACTCAGCTGATCATCTCACTGAATACCTTCATTCTTGGACCATGTATTTCTGTCTTTGTTAAATAAATGTTAAATATTGCCATAACAAGTGTAAAAGCACATTTTATTTTATTAATCAGTAAGTACCCAATTTTGTTATCAGCCTATGTGTACATAATAGTTCAATTTAAATTAAGGATTTGTTGTTTTTAGTTATTTTGTTTGTTTGTTTAGAAATGTCTGCTGAGGCTGAATTCTTGAATCCTCCATCCTTCACCTGCTCTAATGCCTCAAAAGATTTCAGCTGCTCCAGTTTTATTTTTGGATTATTATTGGATGTTTTGTAATAATTTTAGGGAAAGAAAAGTGTAAATTTAAATGACCATTAACTAGGGCTGCGCGGTATATGCGGTAGACGGTAGAAACTGTATGAAGTTGGCCTACGGTAGAAATTTATACTCTACCGTCATTACGTCATCGCACCTGTGTCAACAGGGCTGCGAGTGCAGAGACAACTGAGCAGGAGTTTGAAATATAATGAAGAAATTCTAGCTTTTTAAAACACGTATAGAGAGAATAAATCCTCAAAATTTCCCCCTCCCGCTGTAGAAAAGTTACGTTGTGTCGCGGGATCAATTCCACCCTCCTCCCTCCCTCCTCTCCTCTCCTCTCCTCTCGCTGCACGTTGCGCAGAGCGAAGCTTTAACAACTTTTTTTCACACCCAATTGTCAGAGAAAAAAATGTATGTATTGTTACTTACAGAGATTATTTTAAAAACAGACGTGGACGTTCGTTCAGTCGTAAATCCATCTTGCTAATGTAAAGTCGGCTTCTGCTCTGAAGATGAGCGCGCAGCAGAGCAGCAGCTGATAAGTTCAGCAGGCAGAAGCTCATTGTATGGCAGGCAGATATTAAAGCAAAAATGCTGGGTTTAATTAAGATTAGTTTTCTGCAAAAAAAAATGCTCTAAAATTACATTATCTTAACGTTTTATGAAAAATTTCTACCACAATATATACCGTTACCATGAAGGGGTTCAATTTATACCCTGATATGAATTTGAGGTCATACCTCCCAGCCCTACCACTAACACAGTCCAGTCATCATGTAACTCATAGCTGTTGTACTACACTGCATTCACACATGAATCTAATTCAGAGCAGAATCTATTTAATGATCACACTGACCCATGTAATGTGCCAGCTGCTGTTGCAACAGAGTCTGATCTTTAGTCAGACATTTGGTTCATATCCTTCAGTTTAGGTTGTGAAACTAAATGCATTACCAAATATTGAAAACACAATTGTTCTGCTGGCAGAAACACGGCTGTTCCGCCTCTTTCCTCCCAGTGACTCAGCTTTATGACAAACTCTTTATTTTTGCCTTTAAAACAGGTAAATGTTAACTGTCATACATGATAGCTGCATAAGACAGATTTATTATCCAAAGCTTTGGGTGGTTGTTTCAATGAGGATGTCTGTGTTCATGTAGTGCAGAATGGAATCTGGTGGCCACTCATCAGGCCAATAATAGGAGGCACAATCTTGTCATCATGGTGTGAGAATGTCCCAGCTGTTGCCTTCATATGGCTATGAGCTGCAGCCAAACACTAAGCAGAGATGGCTTCTTATCTTCTGTTTGGGTAGAGAGTGTGAACCCTGGAACTGCTTTACCCTACCTCCTTTAAAACTATCACACAAGGCTGCTTCTATTAAAAACATTTTATACAAACATTAGGATTGAAAAAAACTATTTCCAACTATAAAAACTGAAATTAGAAAATTAAAATAACTCTGGAAACCACAAACTATCTAGTGTTGGTTAATGTTTTTGAGAAACTGAATAATTTATGGTGCCAAAACATTTTGTGCAAAGTTATGACATTTTTAATGGGATGAAAAAATATTATCACATTTAGAAATTTTTGTGCTCAACTTGCCTTTTTTTAATCTGCATTGCCAAGAAAGCGAAACCTGACCTGCAGCAATAAACTTTATTTTAGTCTACCACATGTTACTCTGTAAATCAAATATTGTTTATTGATAAAAGCTGGGGACATTTCTTTAGACCTTCCACAATATGCACATAATACACACGTCAGGCTTTTGTTGTTGTTGTTGTTGTTGCTTTTATAGCAATGTTCAGTTTTTAGCTGATATTTTAGTTAGTTGTGCTCTATTTATTAGGGATGGGGAACAAAATGAAAATAATTAAATCCATTTTTGAAACATTAAAGTATTTTTTATTAAAAGCAAAAATACCATAATTGACTGAGATGGTAAGGATAAAAACATACGAGATTAGATTTTTTTAAGCATGTCGACTTTACAGTAACATTTTTTTTTCTTCTATTGATTCTACATTGACTGTAAATAGTCTTGCTAACAGAGAAGATGGTAAATTGATCCCTTGCTGAATTATCACTGTAATGGAGAGGCTGTAGCTCCTCAGCATACAGAAGGGGGTGGGGGTGAATGTGAATCTGGATGAGTGGTAGTTGGGGGATGTCGCAGCACAGAACAAACCTTTCCCATCAGCCTGATGTCAACCACTCTGGCTGCTGCTTTTAGTTCTGTCTTAAAGTGGTGCCTCCTGTGTGGAGGCAGTCTGCAGCCTGCTCTGCTTCTGTTTTTTTTTTTTTTTTTTTTGATACGGTAATGCACTCTACAGCCACTCATCACAGCCAGTGAAGCGGCTTTTTCAGTCCTGCCTCAGATGTAGTCGGAGCAGACTGGGAGGAAGTGTATGAGGAGGTGGAATGTCCTCCTGGACCACGGTTTGTCCAGGAGCACTGGGTCTCTGTATCCTGGACCATGGGCTGTTCTGGCAGCAAAGCATGCCTTAGTGTTCGCTGCGCTGCAGAGAGGGTAACTGCATTCTACACCGTTCTGCTCTGCAGGGAGGAATAGACGCAGATAAGAACAGCAGAATAGAGAGGAAATGTTTTTGCTAACAAAAAGTGACCATTAAGATGCTTAGCTTGTCCTGTTTGCCTGTTTTCTCTTGTTGCCTTAATAATTTAATAATTCCATCTGCGTAATATCACGTGGAGAGCTTCAGCTTGCAGATGTAGTAGGAGGGAGGTTTTAGATGACTGATCCAATAAGTTTATCAGAGGCACTGCAGCACAACTTGTGACTGCAAAACTAACCCAGAAAGGAGAAGGTAGTAATGCTGACACAGAACGCATCAAACTGAAAACAACTTGTCTTCTCTCTCATTCTAATTCCCTAATTGCTCGCTCCACTAAGTCTTATGATTAAATTGATTTGTGGAATCAGGATTCTTAAGAAGCCCATGTGTCTTTGTTTTAATTTTAGTGTTACTTTGTAAGCTTGTAAGAAATCTTCGCAGATGTTAGAGGAACTTGAACAGAATCATGTTTTCTTGCAGCGTGATGAAGCCTCCAGGAAGTGCAGGGAGCTCTCTCAGGAGCTGGCCAACCTTCAAGGAGAGCTGGGTAAGAAACCTGCGCGCTCTCTCATTCACTGCTTTTCTTTCCTCATTATTCCATCAGTTACCTGAACAGAATAGTCCATTACACAGTTTTTTTTCCCACTTTTTTCCCTTTTTTTTTTTGATTGGGTTAGATTTTTAATTAGTTTTTATCAGCTGCTTTTTTTCCTTTTAATAAAAGTGTGTATAATATAATTTTTTTAACAGTAGTAGTTTGTCCTCCATTTGATTTTTTTCTCCTGTAATTCTGATGCTCTTTTTACAAATCATACATGGGTTTTCCAGTTACCCATGTTAACAGTGGCGATAGCCCATTCCCCACGGACTTGTGGTCTGACCTCTGACCTCAGCCCTGGGGGACTCCCACTGGTGGAATGCCACACCACCTGCTGAGGAACAATGATCAGTGTTTTATGTCCAGTCTAAGAGCCACCATGCACACACTCACCAGCTTTAATTTTTTCTATTCGCAACAGCAGTCATGTTTTAGCTCCACCCCCCCGTCACAGCCTTGGGACTCCCTCATGACTGCACTTATACTCTGAGAGCTGTTTATATTTAGCCTCAAACACATTTCATCATCAGGGTGCTGAGAGACCAACACTGACCTTACCAGACAAACGTTTGGTTTTACAAAACTTTGTTTCGAACATCCTGAGGTGGCATGAGGAATTTTTTTGTTTGTTTTATTTGTCATCAGAAAGTTTCTGCTTCATTTATTTACCTCACTTCTTACACATCTCTGCCCAGCACCAACAGAATTATGCAATATATCCTCTTATCTTTTTTCAATATTCCTAAAACAACTGTCATTGCCAAGATGTCTACTGTTTTCTTTTAACTTTGAGTAACTTGAACTTAGTCCTTTTTTCTGAGCAGTCTGAAATATAACTTATACAAACATGACAGATTTATAGCTGTGTGGCTGTACACACTAAAGTTTGCTTTAGCTCCCCATGTTAACCTGGCATGTGCTCTGGATACAGTGATTTGCTAAGCATTCACTGGCATTTTGTTTAGTTACACTACAATCTGGAATTTAAAAAGGGAGCGTTTTGTCTGATTTTACACCACGTAACCCCTTTGAAAATGCTAAATTGCGGGGGGAGGCGTGTGGTGGATGTATTGAACATTTGTGGACTGCTATAAAGCTGTTTGTGCCAGGAAGTTTACAAAAATTCTACCAATTACACACATGGACAAAAGTATTGGTAGCCCTTGTTTAATGATAGAAAAGTAAAGTGTGTTTGTCAACTGAGAGCATTTCATTTTTAAAAGGTATATAATTCTCAGTTTATCATCATGTTCTTGGGAATACCTTTCAAGAGAATTTGCCTCAGGATGATAATCATATAGTCTCACAGTAAATATTGTAACTGATGATTTCATGTCTCCAGGTGATGAGTTATAGAGATGGTTACTGTCCCTATCACTAAAGGGATCAAATTAGAGGCCTAACATGTCTTGAATTAATACATATCACCGCCCACTTTATCCCAGAGTTTAGTTTTGTCCTCAGAAACTGAGCACTACAACTTTTTGAAGTTTAGATCAGTATTGAACAATTTAACTGGTTTATTCATTTTTTTCTCTAAGGTCAGTAAGCTGTGGTGGTGATTTTAAATGGGGTTGACTCCAGTAGTTAATCGGTTCTAGATTTCCATCCAATCATTACTTTGAGAATTTTACTTAAATCTGTCCAATGACTCAAAATAGATTTTGCTAAGAGTTAATTTAATAGTTAAAGGCTAATTTTTAAAGTAGATTTTAGGTAAAAGATGACTGTTGGATACTACCACACCAGGTCAATTTCTCTGTCAAACTGGGTTATAGCCGTTTTGTGTTTTCAAAATTCACCATGCTGTGGTGGCTATCAACAATTGGATTGAATCCACAAGTTAATTAATAGTTGATCCAGTGATTACTGTGAGATTTCCACATGAATCTGGTTCATGAGATATTTTGCTAAATCGACCCTTAAACAGAGACATTATGTATGTAAGTGATTTATGTAGTAAAAATTAAACTTTTTTTCTCTCCTTTTTTCTCTCATTTTGTCTATAAATGACTGTTGTGATTGACCTGATTGAAAAAGCCGCCAACATGAAAATTCACTTTTTTCCATTTTTATTTTAGGGATTGAAGTCACACTCTTGACTACAGTGGATGTAGAAGTTTCTTGCACAGGCAGTTTCTGATGCAATTTGTTCAGTTTTTTTTAACAATTTATTTTTCTAATTCACAGCTGCACAGAGTAACATGATGCAAACTGTCACTGATACTCCAGCGTAAAGTGCTGCCTCGTGTTTTTGCTCTCAGGTTGTTCCGTCCACTCCTCTGAGTGTCTAGAGAAGGAGAATGAAGAGCTGTGTGCTGCTCAGCAGGATGCCACGGAGCGGCTGCAGGAGCAGCACCAGAAGGACCTGGCTGAGCTGGAGCAGAGGCTGCAGGCTGCCTACCAGGCCGAGTGGGACAAAGTTCACCTCACCTACCAGGAGGAAGCTGACAGGTGCAAAGCTCTCATGAAACAGCAGGTTGGTCCAACTTATCCCACTAATTTAATAGAACGATAATTTCTCTTGAAAAGCTCAGAGAGCAGCAGAGACAGTTTTTATCATAGGCCCTGTTTACACGACACATTTGTTGAAACTGCAGGTTTTCTGCCACAGTCTGGCCAATTGAGTAAATACCAGTCTTCAATCTATCTTAAGTCCTCTGCGTACTCCATCCGAACTGCTGATATCAACTCTTATTATCACAGTTGCATGATGAACATTGTGTAATTTCGTTCGCAGCTTCAAGGCGGTGGAGGTTCAGTAGCCGTGTTTCCATCAGCGTTTTTTAATGCACATTTTGAAATATCGCATTAGAAAAGGTGAATGGAAATGGCAAGATTCGAAAAAACTTCCTCTAATTCGCATAAAAGTTGATACGTTCGCTTGAGGTGGTTTTTGGTTTTTTCGAAAAAAGAGTTAATGCGCAAAAGGAGAGATGGAAACACATTTGTCGAATCAGTTCTGACATAGCGAAAGTTTACCTCACATGTTGATCAGCTGTTCTCGCTGTCTGTCCGAAACCGATACCAGAGCGACTGCAGCTGGACCGTCCTCCTGCTGTTAGTATATTCTCAGTTATTCCCGTAACGTGAAAAAATTACATATCTTTCTCTACGTCTCCAGACAGCATGTAACATTACCAGAACTAGTTGAAATGACAGAATAATTACAACGTTCATGATAGTAGCAACATGTTCCTGATAATTTCTCTCCATTGTCCTGAGATGCGACTTTTACTTCCTGTTTACTACACGCATGCGTCTGACGTAATTGATTCTCTTCAAGCCAGTTGATGGAAACATGTCTGGTTTGCATTTCTTCATTTTTTTTCCCTTTTTTTGCGAATTTTTAAAAATTTGCTCAAAATTCGAATTAAAATTGGATGAAACATGGCTAGTGTCTTGCCCAGGGACACTTCAGCATGTGACCAAATAGCAGTGGAATCAAACTGCAAACTCTCGCATTAGAGGAACGACTCTCTAACCACTCAGCCACAGCTGCTCCAGTGTGTGCATAACCGAATGTCGAACAACCATGTGACCGTGTCGACTGTTTGGGTTTGGATGGAGTATGTGGAGGCCTTTTGTCTCAGAGTGGAGATTTTCGGGGAAAACCCCTGCGGAGATGTGAACAGCTTCACTGGTGTTAAATAGCACATGTGCAGACAGGCAACTACAGGCAAACTGTTCTTCTGAGAGAGCAACTATTACACTTTTCAGCAAAACCAACATCTGAGGTCCAAAAGAATGTTTATTCACTAGTTTGGATCTGTGACCACACAGTCCCTGCATGCAGCTGAGAGGCAGAGGATCTATGTAAACATGTTTTTGTTTGTTTATTTGTTTCTTTGCCCCAAAAAGCATTGACAAAACCACCGATGTTTCCACAGACTGTTCTCTAGCCCTAGTGATACATTTCCTTTGAGTGCTGGAAACGAGCCATCACAGTTACTGTTTTGTTTTTTTAAGGTGGAAGAACTGAAAGCCCATCATGAAGCCATGAAGCTGAGCCATGAGGAGCAGCTGCAGCAAGTTAAACAGCAGCATGAAACGTCTTTGGAAGGTGAGAGAAAAGTCCTGAAATGTTTAACATGGACTGTACAGGTTTCTGTACAATGGTTGAACAAGTTCAATGAATGAATAGGAAAAAACAAATGTATTTTAGTCAGTTTTTATCAGACATTCTTAAATACTCTGATTTTCAGAAGCTTTTCAATGTTTCAGAACTCAGGAAGGTTCACACTCAGGAGCTGGAGTGTTTCAACAAAACCTCTAAAGATACTGAGACGGCTCTGTATGTAAGTCTTACTGTTTTCAACTCACTGCTTCTTGAACTGACAGGAGCACTTTGTTTGATCTCGGTGTGAGAAAGTTAATTGTGTCTTTGTTTTGCACCTGCAGAGAAAGCTCAAGGAGCTGACCATGGAGAACCATGCTCTGACTGAGAAGCTGGCTGCAGAGGAGAACAGAAAGAAAGAACTGGCTGAAAACACTCAAGTATGTTTTCTGTGTAATTTATTGCTGAAAGAGATCAAGTGTTGAAACACCTCACGACTCCAGTGTTGTTTGCCTTTAAAGATCCAAGTGAAAAAACAGTTGGAGAAGAGATGCTCAAAAGATAAAATATCAAATCAGTTCATGTGGTCTGGAAACACTCAGCTCTTTGCAGCTCTTATTTTGTCATTTCTCACCTTTCTTTAAATGGTAAAGAGAGAAAATCCTCAAACTGAAGCATTTTGTTAGAGCTCCACAGTGAGGTCATTTCTGTTTGTGTTAAATAGTTGTAATTAAAAGTACATTCCTTTTAATTTAAAACACCACTTCATGTTGAAAACTTCATGTTCTGTATTATCCTCACATGATTAAATCATCAACAAAGTTTGTTCCTGTGAGCTGAGTAGTGACTTTCATGACCTCTTAATAGACCATAATAAGACAATCGGCTGCTGCCTTTTTCACACCTACAGAAGGACTCTCATGCGCTGTATTTGGAGCAGGAGCTGGAAAGTCTCAAGGTGGTTCTGGACCTCAAAACCAAGCAGCTTCACCAGCAGGAGAAGAAGCTGATGGAGGTCAACAAACTGGTGAGAACGAAAACAAAGATCACCAAACACTTGGAAAAAGGAAAACACACAAATTCAGGGTTCCTGCAGATCCTTAAAAAGTCTTAAAAGGCAAATTCATGAATCCAAAAATAAGGCCTTAATTAGCCTTAAAAAGTCTTAAATCGATCTTTCAAAGTTCTTAAAAATGTTAACACATATGTAAGTGGGATGATTGTAATCGCTCTCAAATATTGAGTTGGTAACATTTATTTATCTTTTTTAATAATTTATCAAATGCTTCTCGCAGCTAGTTTTGTGTTAAAATAAACATTTGGGTAAAATTGTCAGTAACTGAGTTTTTTCTTTTTGTTTATTATGATATTGGTCTTAAATTTTATTTAAAGTGGCATTAGAGAGGTAACAAAATTTCTTAAATTTAACTTGCTTTTAGCTGTAGGAACCCTGAAATCATAAAATCTGTTGGGTTTTTTTCCACAGACAGAGAAGAATGTGAAGTTGGAGGAGAGCCTTAACAAGGTCCAGCAGGAGAATGAAGACCTGAAAGCTCGCATGGAAAGGCACGCTGCTCTGTCGAAGTATGAGCTCCAAAACAATTTACATCAACATCATTTTAGGTTTAGATAATTTCTGAGGACAGTTATTAACACATTATAAAACTGTTTGTGTTCTTTTCTCTGTCTGTCAATCTCATGAACAACTGGACAGATTTTTATAAAACATGGAAGTTAGACCTGTAGCAAAATCATGATCAATAAATTGGAAGTCTGAAAAAAAATTACAGAAAACCAGTTGATCTCTTCTAAAACCTTTTATTCTCAATCTGACTCCATAAGGCCCAGCAGCAGCTCTGTGAGGGTGAAAGGCCTTATCGGAGCAAAAATAAAAACTATCTCTCAGGTACCCAGTGTCTGTCCCAGGCTGACATAATGACTAAGGATGACTCATCCTCTTAAAGTAACGTGTACACCTGACTTCCTGGTCACACCCCTGTAGGTGGAACCTTTTACATCAAACAATTGAATGTAACCCAACTTTGTTTATACAGCTAGAAAGGCCTCATATCGATAAGACACTGACTCTGTTCCTCTGTTTAAACCATACTGCTGCAAATACAGGACTGATCTTAAATTCAGTTCATCAAGCACAACATTTCTTACAGACCAAAAATAACAATATATTTATTTGTGTATAATACATACAACGTATAATATATAATATAATACAAACCTTTTGAGCTTAAAAAGCATTAAAAATTCTGGTTCATGTATATTGTGACCCTTAACTTCATGCCGACTTCAGTACAGTCCAGCCTTTGTGATGTGTGTACATATAGTACCAATAAAAAATAAGATGTTGGATTGTGTTATCAGATTTTCTTTTTTTATTTAGCTTTTCAGCAGTCAGGAAAACCAGCATCTAGAATGAGAAGACATGTTCTACAAGAGTCAGGAGGGAGATCTAGGTTTTTTTGTTTTGTAAATGCGGAGATAGAAGATGTAAACATCAGTTGCACATGCTCAATAGGACCAAACAAGCTGCTTTTCGAAGCTGTTCGTCTTCTAATATAACATCGAGCTTTATGGAGCAGACCATTGTCTGCAAAATGACAACCAAAACAAAGATGTACTGCTCTGCATAAACAAACACGTTCTCAAAGTTCTGCCCAATAACACTCTGCCTGACGGGGGATAAGGAACACAAGTTTTTTTCATCTTTCAAGACTGTGAGATGTGAGAATGCAAGTGTACATCAGCTTTATTGTGATAATACATAAACAAAAATATCTGTCAGAATTTACTCCTCTGTATAATACGACACCCCAAAACTTTTTCTCATTATACACGAACATACAGGGTAAATAATAAATAAAGCCAACGATCAACAGTTCAACTTATCAGTTTTATGGTTGTACTGAAAGCAAGTAAATGTTGAGTTCTCTTCATGTTGTCGACCTCAGCTGATCTGCTGTGTCTATGCTGATGTCCTGCAGACAGCTGTCCACAGAGCAGGCCGTGCTGCAGGAGTCCCTTCAGAAGGAGTCCAAGGTCAACAAGCGTCTGTCCATGGAGAACGAGGAGCTGCTCTGGAAGCTTCATAACGGAGACCTCAGCAGCCCCCACAAGGTGTCCCCACTCTCCCCCTCCCCCGCCTTCAAACTCCAGTCCCCTCGCAGCTCCAGCTTCTTCTCCAGCACCCCCGTCTCGCCCAGATAACAGCGGGCTTTGGCTTCCAGGAAGCAGAGATGTTCTTCTTCTCGTTAGTTTCAGTCAGACCTTGGCTCCGAGGAGTGGATGAACTGACACTTTCTGTCCAAAGATGCTGCAGACTAAAAATGTTGCACAGAAGCACTTCATCAGCAAACTTGCTTTGCCGTTTGCCTTTGAGCCCCTGATGCAACCGAAGGGGAGGAGGAAATCTCAGGACTTGATGTAATGAACACTATTTTTGTTTTTGTAAATGTTGATGCTTACTGAAACGAAGCACATGTTCACACACGCAGGTTTAGTCTGTCTGCAGAGCCATGGAAAGTCTGACGTCAGTAAAGCTCAGGATGGATTTTTAATTTAATAAAATTGCTTCATTTGGATTTCTGCACATTTTTTTTTCTCCACACGGTGGTAACGTTTGTGAAGTCTTGACTTTCAAATGATTTGCTGCACATGCCACCAGTGCTCAAGCTTTACTGAGTTGTCATTTCAAGGTTTTTTTTTTTGTATATATTTTGTTTTTATTTGGATCACCAGCTCATTGATCAAATGTGGTCCTTTAATATTCTGTTTCTATTGGGACCAGCATGAAGCTTGCGATGTGTTGACCCATTCAAACAATAAAGTCTTGTATGAAACCTGATGTGAGGATAATCTAATTGAAGCAGTAAAGCATTATTAGTCTCTGTAAATTTAAAGGATTAAGGTTCTACTTCTAGTGAAGAAATGTACAACTAAAGCTGTTGACATAAAAAAGAGAAAAGTGAATCTCAAAGTCATAACCTCCAACTGTTCGACGCTAAAAATCCACAGTGTTTTATTATATTTTTTGCCTTCAGATCACATTCCACATACGGACCTCATCAGGACGTCAGCTCTGCTCCAAACCAGAGTCACAGATGCTGAAATTCATCCGACAGCTGCTCCACCAGCACCATCCTTCAGTTTAAATGTAGCGCAAAGACGACACACGTGCTTAAAATAAATATTTACAGCAGCCTGTTGCTGTCATGACGACAAACCAAATTAATGGTGCCAACATCACCACCCCCACCCCCCAAAAAAAAAATCTGATTTTGTAATTTTTAAGTTATGATGTAAAATTAACATATAGCTAGTTTTAAACCCAGACCTTTCTGACATAGTTGTGGCTTTTTCCTGTAGATGTAAAAGAAAAAAAACTCCTCTAAACAAAAATATAAATGCAACACTTTTTTTGTTTTTGCTCCCATTTTTCATGAGCTGAACTCAAAGATAAGATTTTTTTCTATGTGTACAATAGATCCTTCAAATATTGTTCAGAAATTTGTGGACACCTGTATTAAGGAGAACTTCTCCTCATGCAGAGCTAATCCATCCCACCTCGTAGGTGTGATATCTAGACGCTTAGACAGCATGACTAGTGCACAGGTGTGCCTTAGGCTGGCCACAAAAAGTGGCCTCTCTGAAATGCGCTGTTATGCTTTATTGGGGGGTGGGGGGACCGTATCTGGTGTGACACATCTCCTTTGTATAGAGTTGATCAGGTGGAGGTGAACATGTTTGGATGGTGTGGTTACATGTGGTCTGCAGGTGGATGTCTGAAACACTTTTGGAGTCGGTTTATGGTAGAAGAATGAACATTCAATTCACGGGAAACAGCTCTATCCCTGCAGTCAGCATGGTGATTGCACCTCCCTCTATACTTGTGACATCATGTGACATTGTGCTGTGTGATAAAACACATTTCAGAGTGGTCATTTATTGTGGCCAGCCTAAGGCACACCTGCGCAATAATACTGCTCTGCAAAGAAGTGCCCCCTAAGATTTAGACAGATTTGTGAACAATATTTGAGAGAAATGTTTATTTTGTGTTTATAGAAAATGTTTTAGATCTTTGAGTTCAGCTCATGGAAAATGGGAGCAAAAACAAAAGTGTTGTTTATATTTTTGCTTAATGTATATTTTTGCTTTTCCTAATTCTTCGGTTATTATTATACTTCCCAAAGACCAGATTTCTTGTTCAGAACAAGCAATTTAATTTTGATTTTTTTTTATTTTAACATGAGATTTTTATTTTTTTATTTTTAACAAGATTTATCTTAAAAGTAGACCTTTTTATCTGCATTTGTGTAAATTTTGTCTGTTTTCCTGATGAGTTTGTTGGAAGTTGAGCTTAAAATTCTAGGTTGCATTGTTGGGATTATGTGGAGTTTAGCTTCAGTGTCACGACTGTCTCTCCATGCTGGTTCTTTGCTTTACAGACGTAGTTCCCAAAGTCAATGGTCTCGATGTCCTCCACAGTGAGGACACTTTGTGAGACCCTCGTGGTGTAGCCCATCCCTCTGTTAACCAGCCTCCAGGACGACAGGATGTGTACAGGACGTTGATCCTACAGCACAGATTAAAACACAGATTTACCAACATTATTAAACCTGATGGTCACAGTCAGGTGTAAAAGTACTCACGCAGCCCCTGTGGGTTCAGAATAATTCCTAGCTTTTATAAAGATGTTCTAAATTGTTTTTGGTGTTTGATCCACAATGATTTCTAAAGTTTAATCCGTTTATCTGCAATACAAGAAAAAGGTTTTCAGTTTGACCTTTTTAACATATATTCCAGCCATTTAGAGTGGAGTTCTTTAGATCAAATTATATTGTACTCGTAGATAATTCTTTGAACAACTTCAGTTTGGAAAAATGGAGATTAACTCTGACAGGACTGATGAGCTAATGACTGGTCTGAGAGAGCCAAGTGGATTGTTTAGTTTTTAAAACAACTTCATTCTTGAAATATTCATAGTGATACAGGCAAACATTTAATAATTCTTCACACTGCTGTTAAATTTGCAATGCATTGTTTGTACATGAAATTCTGTGGTTATTTGTAAGAGCACTTTGAGGCAAATGCAGCTGTAACATTCCTGATGCAGCCTGTGGGCAGCTTCCAGGAGGTATTTTTCACAATATTCCATTACTTTGTGTAGTTTTTAAATATACTTTAGTAATTTCCAATGCGGAGGCTCCTCTGCATTTTTCCAATTGCACAAGTAATCCCACATGAACAGGAGAATGCAGTTAAGGGCCTTGCTCATCCAAATTTATTTAATGTATTTTTTTGTGCCGGTCTGGGGATTCAAACCTGCAACCATCAGACTCGCCTCTCTAAGCCTCTGTGCCTCCACCATTTTTTGTTTTCTCTCAGTAGCAATCCACATTTGTGACCCAAACTAGCTCTGCTCAGATTTCAGTTTAGTTAAGTTTACAAGGATATTAAATGTTTTTACATTTGAACAATTCGCGTAAAAATCTTTTGTTTCAAATATTTTGAGAATTGATGATCACAAATTCTCTATTTCACCATTCTTTATTTAAAACAACACATTCATAAAGTTATAAAAGTAATCCAGTTAAATTGCTATTCTCATATTTTATTCACAATAGAACATAAACATCAAATATTTAAACTGAAGGCATTGTAAAATCTTTAGGAAATAAGATCATTTTCAATTTAATGGCAGCAGTAAATCTGAGTTGGGGCAGGAACAGGATTCCCAGCATGAACCTTTCCCTTTATTCAACAGAAGTGGAGACCAACTGCTGAAGTTTTTGAAGGGAATGATGACTCAGGATTCTAGCTGTTCAACAGACCTGGATCTTCTTTGCAGCATTTTCTTTTATTTGATTCATGATGGACCTGAACTGCAGCGGGTCAGTTCAGCATCTGGACTCTTCTGCCTAGAAAACATGCTGTTATAATGGATGCAGTTACACCGTTTTGCTGAAATATGCAAGGTCTTCCCTGTAAAAGATGCCATCTAGATGGAAGCATTTGCTGTTTTAAAACCTGTCTGCATTACTGGGCCCCACGCTGGAGCCAGGCCTAGAGGTGGGGCACGATGGTGAGCGCCTGGTAGCCGGGCTTTCGCCCATGGAGCCTGGGAGCGGTGTGTAATGGGCAGTGGTCGAAGGTGAGGACAATGGCGGTCTGATCCTCGGCTACAGAAGCTGGCTSTAYGGARYTGGAATGTCACCTCTCTGGTGGGGAAGGAGCCTGAGCTGGTGTGTGAGGTTGAGAGGTTCCGACTAGACATAGCTGGACTCACCTCGACGCACCGCTCTGGCTCTGGAACCAGTCTCCTCGAGAGGGGTTGGGCACTCTTCCACTCTAGATTTGCCCATGCTGAGAGGTGCCAAACAAGAGTGGGCATTCTTATTGCACCCCATCTTGGTGCCTGTATGTTGGGGTTTACCCCGGTGAACAAGAGGGTAGCCTCCCTCTGCCTACATGTGGGGACAGGTCCTGACTGTTGTTTGGGCCTATGTGCCTAATGGCAGTTCAGATTACCCACCCTTTATGGAGTCGTTGGAGGAGTTGCTAAAGATGGCTCAGGTGGTCACTGAGGCAGAAACTCAGGCATGGGAGGAGTTCGGAGAGGCCATGGAAAAAGACTTCCATACGACTTCGAGGTGATTCTGGTCCACCATCCGGCATCTCACACTGTTTATGGTGGGGATGGTGCACTGCTGACCTCAACTCAGAGTCAGGACGTTGTGAGTCAGTGGACAGAATATTTCAAAGACCTCCTCAATCCCACCAGCATGTCTTCCAATGAGAAAGCAGAGCCTGTGGGCCCTGGGATGGACTCTCCATTCTCTGGTGCTAAGGTCACTGAGGTGGTTAAAAAGCTCCACGGTGGCAAAGCATGGGGGTGGATGAGATTCGCACGGAGTTCCTTAAGGCTCTGGATATTGTGAGGTTGTGTTGGTTGATGTGACTCTACAATATTCCGTGGACATCAGGGGCAATTCCCCTGGATTGGCAGACCGGGGTGGTGGTCCCCCTATCCAAAAAAGGGGGCCGCAGAGTGTGTTCCAACAATGGGGGGGGGGGGGGGCACACTTCTAAGCCTTCCTGGTAAGGTCTAATCAGGTGTCCTGGAGAGGAGGGTCCATTGGGTAGTTAAATCTCAGATTCAGGAAGAGCAGTGTGGTTTTTGTCCTGGTCTTGGGACACTGGACTAGCTCTACACCCTCAGCAGGGTCCTGGAGGATGTGTGGGAGTTAGCCCAACCAGTCTACATGTGTTTTATGGACTTGGAGAAGGCATTTGACCGTGTCCCTCTGGGACTCTTGTGGGGGGTACTACGGTAGTATGGGGTACCAGGCCCCTTGATACGGGCTGTTAGGTCCCTGTATGACCGGTGCCAGAGTTTGGTCCGCATTGCCGGTAGTAAGTCGGACTCGTTTCCGGTGAGAGTTGGACCTCTCCAAGGTTGCCCTTTGTCATCGATTCTGTTCATAACTTTAATGGACAAAATTTCTAGGTGCAGCCAAGGTGTTGAGGGGATCCTTTTTGGTGACCTTAAGATCACATCTCTGCTTTTTGCGGATGATGTGGTCCTATTGGCTTCATCAGATCGTGATCTCCAGTTCTCACTGCAGCGGTTCGCAGCTGAGTGTGAAGCAGCCAGGATGAGGATCAGTTCCTCCAAATCCAAGACCATGGTCTTGAGCCAGGAAAGGGTAGGATGCCTTCCCCGGGTCAGGGAAGAGGTCCTGCCCTAAGTGGAAGAGTTTAAGTATCTCGGGGTCTTGTTCATGAATGAGGGAAGAACAGAACGTGGGAGATCGACAGGCAGATTGGTGCTGCGTCTGCAGTGATGCAGGCGCTGTACCGGTCTGACGTTGTGAAGCGAGAGCTGAGCCAAAAGGCGAAGCTCTTGATTTACCAGTAGGTCTACATTCCTACCCTCATCTATGGTCACGAGCTTTGGGTAGTGATGGAAAGAACAAGATCACGGATACAAGCGGCTGAAATGAGTTTCCTCCGCAGGGTGTCTGGGGTCTCCCTTAGAGATAGGGTAAGAAGCTCAGTCATCAGAGAGAGACTCAAAGTAGAGCTGCTGCTCCTCTACGTTGAGAGGAGCCAGTTGAGGTAGCTCGGGCATCTGGTTAGGATGCCACCTGGACACCTCCCTGGTGAGGTGTTCCGGGTATGTCCCACTGGGAGGAGGCCCAGAGGAAGACCCAGGACACGCTGGAGGGACTATGTCTCTAAGCTGGTCTGGGAACAACTTGGGATTCCCCCAGACGAGCTGGCCCAAGTGGCTGAGGAGAGGGAAGTCTGGGTCTCTCTGCTTGGGCTGCTGCCCCTGCAACCCGGCCCTGGATAAGCAGAAGAAAATGGATGGATGGAGAGCTTTAATCAACATTTGTGGATTGCATGGCAAACTGCAGGTACAAACAACGGGCCTCATGCAAGAACCGTTTGTACGAACAGATTTGTTCTTAAGTTGTGCGTACGAGTGATTTAAGAGAATTTGTGGCATTCACCAATTTTCACGTATTGTAAGACTTGTTTCAGATATGAACAAAATTCAGGAATGGTCCAGACCTGTTGTATATTTTACAAGCAGTCAGTCTGCTGTTATCCAGACAGATTTTTCTCATTAATAACTTTATATTTCATTAGTTTGAAGATATTAGGAGTTGAAAATAAATCACACTCCATAATTATGTTGACAATAGGTTATTCTGTTTAAAGTGGAATTAGATTTTAAATGTAACTAATGACATAAATTGGTTAGATTAAATTAAATTGGCAATTAATGCTGTTGTATAACACCACAATATTAATATGATGATCTCAAACTACAAACCAACTTAAATTATGTATTTATTGAAGTTGGAGACAGTTTAAGGGGGGGAGACAGCCAGGCCGGGAGGGTGGGGTGGTGGGTTAGCGGTGCATGACTGCTCTTCTTCTGAATAAATGAAAACTATGCAACACAGTTGTTTACACTTAAATTAAAAATATTTCACCAAAGAAAAACCAGAGTGGGACTAGAGAGAGATGAATAAGGTTTCGAATTTTATTTCTGTGCCGACCCACAGGAGACATGACATTAACAGCAGTTGTCATTTCATTCCTTGGCTTTAGCAAGTCTGACGCTGCTGAAAATAACAGATTGTTTATCTGGATCTCTGAAAGCAGGATTTCAATCTCCAAACTCGTGAAATTATTATTTTTTTTTGCTTTGCAATGTCCTTTATGAATGGACACTTCCTGGTATGTGGGGCAGGAAACGTAGCCTTTTTGGGGTGGTAATTATGCTAATCACCTCTCCTTGTGCACGAGCACCTGATACGCATTCATCAGTTTATGCAGCTCATTTACACACTTTTCCTGAAGATAGAAGATTTTGTTGAATCTGACATGACATGTTCATATAAACCCTTCGTATGAACAAAAGTAAGAGAAATTTAGGATAAGAATACGAACATGTTCTTGAGGCCCAATGATTAGTTTAAGTGTTCCTGAGCTCTTAAAGTGATGGTTCTAACAGAATCAGACGTTTTAAATGCACTGCTGCCTGTGGGCCTGAAGATCATGTGTTTCCAACTTTTACCCTCATCTTTGTTCACAGGTTTCTAATTCTTAAAGTGCCTCTGACATGCATATCCTTCAAATACAAAGTCAAAGAAAACATATTTACATTTAGGAAACTTGACATAATACACATGATTTTTACTATTTTGTCACAGAACTGTCTTATTTTCTTTTGAACTTGGCTCAGCAAAGTGAAACAGGAAGTGGCATCTAAAAAAACTCTCTGGTCTTTGTTTATTTCAAAAAATATATTTGAACTCTGACTGCTCTTCATCTCTGCTAGTGAATGAAAACAATCTAAAGAAATAGATTCTTCTCTACAGTCTGTTTTTAGTCGTGTGAATTTATTTTACAATAGTGCAAAAAAAAGTGTTATCTTTCCAAAAATACATTTGAATGCATGTTTGTATTTATTACAAAAAGTTGATGTCACAGGCACTTACAAATATTTTGTTTATTATCAATTTTATACTGTAATATTCAAAGTACTTCCAGTTTCCTATTGAGGAACATCATTCTAAAACTGTTCTGCTATTTTTAGGTGCAGTTTTTCCACATACTGCCCATCTTTACTTCTAACAGATTCAGTCTCTCCAAAATGTTTTTATTCATACCCAGTCATCTTACTGATCTGTTTCCAACGAGCCTGATTAGTTGTAAATTAATTATTTACATTGTAAATAGTAAATTAGTTGTCCAGTTTTTTTATTATTCGTACCACTATGACAGCCTTTTGTTGCCCCTGCCCCCCTGAGATGTTGCTGCCATCAACTTACCTTCCTTTTCCTAAAAAATAAATAAAACCTTTCTTAGTTTAAACATGTCATGTGTGACTATGTTCTATTGTGGGTAAGAGATGGATTCATGACATTTGCACACCATTGCATTCTGTTTTTATTTACAGTTTATACAACATCCCAAACTTTTGTGCTCTGGGGTTATCCTAATCAATACTATTTTCAGTGCAGTGCTGAATCAAAAGTTTGTTCCATTATGAAAGGCCAAGCAGCTGAAGCATTCTCCGTGTGTCTGGAATCTGCAGAGGCAGTGTTTGCTGCTACAGAAAACGTAGTGATGACTCTGTAGGAGAAAACCTGCTTTTTCCATTGCCTTGTGTGTTCTTTTCTTTTGCAGAGCAGCCACAGCCTGATGTGCCAGATGGTTTGTTCCTCTGAACCATCTTGTAAGTCTCCATGGGAAACAGTTTGAAGACTTTTTTAATGCTTAGCAAGTGATTGGATTAACCAGAAGTTCATTAAAAATAGATGATGCATCATTTAGAGAAACCAGTTTCCACTGAAACCTCTACTCTTTGAACAGACTGAACCTCTGATTAACTGATGCATTAGGCTTCTCCACTAATGGCCTCAAACGTAAAAGCAAACATTTTCTTTGATCTGCTTCTCTTCACTTGTTAAATCTGTTTTGAATTATAAATACAGAATTATAACCACTGCTTCTCCGTCCTCCCAGATCCATCTTTTAGTTAAAGGTGCCAAAACATGAGCACCGAAACACAAGTAATACAATAACGTCACAGTTTTTGTTCAATTTCACACCCAGCAGATTAAAAAAAAAAGTATCAATAATAAAATAATAACAATAATCAAAACGGGCACTCAATTGAGA
>NW_013952822.1:84877-104954 GCF_001266775.1 Austrofundulus limnaeus
GTATTATTTTAACCCTAAATTTTCTATTCAAACCTGAACATAAAGAGTTTGAGCTTTATGAGAAGGGTGTTGGGATCTCAGACAGTATTTGCATTACCACCCTTCAAACAACTCTTTAAAAACTTTCTAGATTTAAGTCCAACTCTTTTCTCACCTGACCAGGATAAGACCAGGTGAAGCTCATGTCCACCTCTGGTTCTCCCAGCACAGTGCAGGTTATGTTGACGTTGTCTCCTCCTCTCACTGTCTCTGGAGAAGCTCCCAGGCTCACAAATGGTGGCCCACTGGGAACTATTCACAAGAGGTAGAAAAATAAATAACATCAGTCACTGAAGTGTTAAGTTACAAGAGTTACGGTGTCACAGTTGGTCGTGGCTCTGTCAGTGAGCTGGCTGAAGTAAGAGTTCTGTTTGTAACTGCTTCATTAGCGTGTTTGTGTAACGGCCGTGTCCTCACCTTCCACGTACAACAGCTGGTACTTGTTGGAGACTTGAGGGGTCTCTCTGAACACAGCCTTGCAGTAGAAGACCCCCTGATTTTCCGGGGTGGAGTGTTGTAGCACAAACCCTCTGGTTGGGTCATAGGTCACCCGAGTAGTGTTGGCTGTGATTTCCTCTGCAGGGACCTCTCTGTGCAGGGACGTCTTAGCTTGGGGCTCAGTCACACGACAGGGGACGACAGTGGGCATGTCTGGACGCAGGTATACAATCTCAAAGTGGATGGCTGATGGAACGAAGAGGTGTTCTTTGTCTGCTTGGAAGAAAGGGTAAGTGGCATTAAACTGACAAAAGGAATAGGGTTTTGTGATGTTCGACACAAACCATGACAAACGCAGTTTGGTCTATCCTAAGCTACCAGAACCTTCATGATCTGAGCAGGTCCTCTTGGGCCACTGGAACATCTGTGCACCCCCCATGCCAGGTATTTTACAGTATGACCACTCAGACTCATGAAAAGTGCTTGTCTAATACATCTTTAGCTGTGTTTCCATTGCAAATGTGCGCAAAACTTTGTCGATATTCTGTTGATGTCGAAAAACACAGCTTTGCACTTGCAATGTTTCCATTAAGTAAGAAATGCTATTAAACGCATGAATACATTTGTTCTCGCGATAAGTAATTACGAACATGGTGGCAATGGATGTAAACACAAGCATATGGTACCGGTAATTGCTACCATGACAGTAGCGCTCATCATCAGCCATCAGAGGAGACGTCGGCGTCTTATCGAGGCTTTCGAGCGACGAGCCTCTTATATTTGGGAGCGGCTATGTATGCGGCATTTTTGGGAAATTGTTTTCGGTGAGTTTACTTTCTTTTACAACTTCGGTGATTTTACTACTACTTCTACTTCCTGTTGTGTTCTTCGTTGTCATCTTTTTCGCCAGTAGAAACAGCCGGTTGTTGATCACGTGACTCCCGTGATGCGAAAAAAGTGTTTCCATTGCATTTTTGCGAAATACACTAATTTCAATACGGCCAAAAAACCACCTCATCCTAGCGCAAAAACATTTTGTTGAAAAAAATGAAGTTTTTTCTAAATTGACGTGTTTCCATTGACCAAATTTATTTTCGAAATTCTAATTTGCACATTTTCATAGTCAGTGGAAACACATCTTATAAGACATCTCTGTCTGCTAAACTTCACTCACTATTTTATCTGAATATCAAACTCTCTGGCAACTGCCTGATAACACTATCGCTCCACTTATGATGGTGGTGCCACTACAATACTGTATATCCTCTGAGCTGCCTAAATATTGGCACAAAAGCCAACATGAGCTTTTTACTACATTCACTGCAAAAACTGTCGACTCATGCAAAAAATATGAATCCAAAGAGGAGGAGGACAAATTGAATCCATATTTTTCTTTGAACACTCTGTTTTACTTGTTCTTTCTTAGCTAGTTTTGATAACACCAGGGCAATGAGTTGTAATACTGTCTACGTTTTGGAAAGGACACCATTAATGTGACAGAGGTCAAAGCTACCACATGCTTCAAGTCTGAAGCCTTTTTGTTTACACAGCAGTAAGACAACAGACTGACAGTTTGCCACTTGAAGATTTGTAGCATTTATTGCTCTCACTGCAGTCCACATTGTACATTTAATGCTAGAGATCCAGCCTTTTACAGCTGAGCTCCTCTGCCTCAACACTCACTCCCACCCTCTCTCTCTCTGTGCACTCCTCTTCCTCTGTGCATTCCTAACAGAGCCACACCACTCCTATAAGAGCAATAAAAATACACTTCATTGCACTGCACCAATGCATTTCAATGCAAAGCAACAGAACATCTGGACTTACTGGGCCCAGACTGAGTTGTCATTCAGTCCAGTTCTAGTCCAGAGTCTGGACTTTGAGAGTCACTACTCTATTTGCTTTCCAATATTTTATGACTTAATGACTCTTTCTTTTCTCACTTTGTCAAAAATCATTACTTGTCCTACTAAACAACAAATCACCAACTAATTCTCTGTTTTAACCAGGCTTCTGCCTGTGCCATATACTGAGCATTAATTCAGTACCCAACTCTTGTTGCTGCAAAACAGAAACCCAAAGCTGCAGTCCGGCATTGTTGGGTGTTTTATCTGGTTTTCTGAATGTAACAATAATTGGTGAAAATGTGTAAATCCACCCTCAAAAACATGGGTTGTCTCATAACACATTCCATAATAAGCTTCTGCAGTGGATGTAAAACATATTCACCTCTTTTCTTTTGTTTTGTAGCCTTCTGCTCAATTCTAATCTCTCTCCTCTGCTATGTCTGTGATTTTCTCACATTAACATAGATTTCTCAGGTAAAACTTCGATCGAGCCAATCAGCAAACAGAAGGAAGAGTTGTGAACGACAACACTGATTTTCTGCCTCGTTTTTGTCTGCCTGTAGTTTTGCAATGGCAGCGGAGAAAGTGAATAAAGCCATTCAGTCCATGTTGGCAAGGCTTCCAAATTAATTAAAGTTGTCTCACAATCATTTTAAACTTCAACAGAGTCCACGCCTCCAGCAAGAAATCATTTCTCAACAGCTGAGAGTCCAGACCTTCTGTACAAAGCAAAGCATAAAACAAGGAGCTGGTTTTTACCAGGCTATTTGTTTTGTTGTTTTACCCACTTTTTGTTTAGAAACTGCAGCCATTACATAAAGGTTGATTAACCTGTGGACAGTCTGAGAGGTAGATGATCTGAGAAGTGATGTCCAAAAACATCTCAAACCTTGAACATTCCACAGAGCATCAATAACCCTTTACCACAAAATAGGAATGACGATACCATCACACTAAACTTGCCAAGGATGGGACATCCATAAAAATTCACAGCCCAAGCAAGGACAGCATAAACCATAGAAACATCCAGAGGGTCAAAGATAACCCTGGTAGAGCTGGGAGCATCTGTTCATAAAACCACTATAAGCTTTACAGAGCTAGAGTGGCAGGAAAAAGACAAAGGTCAAGAAAAAACTAAAATAAGGCTGACTGTTTGGAATTTCTTCAAACACCATGCCTCACTCAGATCTACCATCTCATGTTGAAAGCAGCTTTCCTACAGTGAAGCATGGTGGTGGTAGCATCATGTTGTGGGGATGTTTGTTTTTAGGAGGGACTGAAAAACCAAATGGATGGACCAAAACACAGAAATATTCTTGATGGAAATCTGTTGAGGTCTTCCAGAGATTTTCTTCTTAACCAGGTCATCATTAGAAATGGGAAATGGTTCTCAACTGACTTACCTGTTAAAATAAAGGTTTTAAAATTTTACAAATTTGACACTAGAGGATCTCCCTGACCCTAAACACTCAAGGGTAGCAACATTTCAGAGTTTAAAGAGATCCAATCCAGTAGAAGTTCCGACCTCAGTCCAACTTGGATTCTAGTTTGATTTAAAGATTGTCAAACACAAGCCATGTCCATAAAACCTGAAACAGTTGCAGCAATTTGCTTGTGAAAAGTAAGAAAACCTTTCAGTTAAAAGAACCTTCAATCAAACTAAAACTCTAAATAAAGTCCAGGTTTTAAAGCAACTAAACAAAAATAATAAACAAAGAGGTAGTTCAGTTTAAAATAAAGCCTGAGAATCACCTGGGAAGTAGATGTATGATGCGTAGGTGCGATCCTGGTCCCTGTGACATTCTGCTCCATCACACACTATGACCCAGCAGCTGTAAGGCCCGGTGTCTGCAGCGGAGGGCGACGTGAGAACCAGCTGACTGTACTTGTCACTTTGTTTGATGCTACAAGCAAAAAGCAAAAAAATAAAAATGAAAAAATGACGAGACAAACCCCTCCACCGCCTCTCTGTGTGAAACAGCAGGTGTTTCCCAGCAGCACCTGAGGCGCGAGTCATTGAAGGTGTCCAGGTAGGTGGGGTAGGACCATCCAATATGACTTCCTTTGCAGCGCAGCTCCAAATTCCTCCCTGGAGTCAGGATGGTGCTCTCACCCAGGCGCAGAAAGCGGCCCTTATCTAGAACCTGTGTCAGCAGGGAATGGCTTTTGACCTTTTTGCCGTTCAGGTTAGGGAGGCGAATCCTCACACGCTTCCCACCTGGGCGGGTTTGAGTTTCTCCTACATCTTTTTTTCTCTTCAACAATTGGCCGGCACCTGCAGAGGCAGAGAGGAGGAAGATGAAGGATCTATCCAGCTGTGACAAAAGGAAGAGTGTCTGAAACTCTGATTCAAAATGTCTGATAATAGCTTTTTGTTTTCTGATGCTTTTCTCTCTTACACTCAGAATACAAACTTATTCTATTTTTAATCAACTTGCCTTAGGGCAAAATAAAAATGAACTCAGAGGAAAGGACGGCAGTGAAAAAAGGCTTATAATTAGAAACAGCTGTTGCATTCTTTCAGATCTACCAAGTATTTCTGCAGAAAAACTTACTCCTCTGTTTGAAACGCAAACATACGTGGATAAAATACAGCAAATCAGCTGCTGCATATTTCATAGCATGGATGAAATAATATGCATGTAAACAGACTGTGCTGTGAAGGAGATCTTCAGGGTGAACCTTTACACACACACAGAGAGAGAGAGAGAGAGAGAGAGAGAGAGAGAGAGAGAGAGAGAGAGAGAGAGAGTCTGGACCGTCTCCTGCCAGTGTTTACAGAGCTTCACATGATCAAATCCTCCTTTGTCTTCCAGATTAATCTTTTAGTCTTCAGGATGTCATTAACTGTTTTACCGCTTTGTTCACAAATCTATTGACCAGAAGAGGAACAGAGGCGTCACTCACCGTTTTGAGGCTCCATGCAGAGCAGCACCAGAAAAAGCCCTACAATCCAGAGCTTCATGGTCAGAAAGCTGCAGGTTTTACTGAAGGGGTTCTGAGGGCAAACAAAGATCAGACTGTGCTGGTCCTGTGCAGGCTCCCTGTTTAGATGTCCAGCTCCATCCTAGTCTCAGACTGGAACTTCAAAAAATAAATAAATAAATTAAAACGTCAGAGCCCTTATGTTTCCCCCTTCTTCTCAAGCCTGTAGAGGAGGAACTTGTGGTCAGAGGCCCTCTGCAGGACATGAGGGTGAACTTTTTGAATGTTTGTGTAAAAGTTTCCAGGACCTGTTTTAAAACCAAAGACTGTAAAAACAAGATGGAAGGAATGCATGTCTCCTACATATGTGCTGGTTTTAAACTAAGATGTTTCAGTATTAGTCCTATGTCTCTGCCACCAGCTTAATATATGATGGAATTATTATGAAGTTTTCAGCTTGAAAAGGTCAATTAGCTGTGATGCCCATCCTGAACTGTGTTGACTTAACAAGTTAATCAGTTGACATACCACTAATGATTATTTTATTTAAATTTAATGTCAACCTGTCCAGTGGTTCTTGAGATATTTTACTAAGGCCAAAGTTTTAAACAGACAAATTACACAATCTACAGTATTAGTGCTCAAAGTATGTTGTAGATAAGTTTCAGCTACTACCACAGCAAATTTTACCAGTGATCGTGGTGTAGCATGAAGGACCTCTCTGCCAGCATGACCTCCTGGCCCTACAGGTCATGATCTCTCTCAAACTGAACTCTGTTCTGAAAAAGCTTCTTTAGAGTCAAACTCTGAGCTTTTATTAGTCTGTTTTAATCTTTTGTGATTAAATATATAAAAACAGAAAACAATTATTACATTTCCGTAAAATATTTTTTCTTTTAAAAAGCATTATTCAAGCATTGTTGATCACATTGTTTGAAATTGAATATTGATCTGTGTAATGGAACTAATACTTTTATGTTTAAGCWAGTAATTCATGACATCCTTTAATGACCTAGGTTTTCATGATATGCTGTTCATCTGCAGATAGTATGATTAAAGTCAGAACAAGATTTGCTAACAACAGTCATTCTTAGACATCACTTGTGTTTATCTTTGTGTTTTCCATTGACCTTGTATCAAATCTTGCTAAGATGACATTATGGTGTTTGTTAATATATATATGAGGCCTCTCGAGACAGTGTTCAACAGTGAGTAGTGGGGTGAAACAGTGGACAGTGGACAGTGGAGAGACAGTGACAGAGAGAAGCAGAGGCACAGAGACAGGCCAGGTTGTTCTCTGTGTTTCCTGTTGTTGCAATAAACCTCAGCTGATCATCTCATGGAGTACCTTCATTCTTGGACCACATATTTTTGTCTTTGTTAAATAAATTTTGCCAAAACAGTTTGGCATTGTCACAGAGACCACTAGGAGATTGACGGACCAAGGCCACATTGCAGGTGGACTGATATGAGTGAGCATGGACTGGACTGCTCAGGACCGTGACTCCAGCTGGATGAAAAGAACCTTTTTTATAGTAAATTGTTTTAACAACAGAGATACACTGGTGATGATTGTGATGGATGATCTTGAATAAAAAAAATGAACATTGAATTTTTATTTTTGGCTGTTGAAGAACCTGAGAAGATTTTTGAAACATCATCTGCTGAAAGTGAGTGAATAAAAGCTTCAAGATGCCTCCTTACTTTTCCAAAGAGGATTTCTGCCAGCTTCTCCAAAAGGTGACAGTGTTGGAGCTCAAGATTCATCGTTTGGAAGAGATGAATGCTTTGGAGAACTRYACATGRYTTAAAATGGGTGAGAAGGCRGAGATGAGAGATCAACATGGAGAGGAGATGGAAGCTGCTTCTGAGTGTAAAACTGTATGGAACTCTCTTTGTGCCAGACCAAAAATTCTCTCAGGAAGGATTCAGCTCTCAGATGACATCGAATGGCCAGAATTACAGAGAAATGTTTTTTCTCCTCCAGCAAGGAGAAGAAAGAAACAGGCTGTAATCAAAACACCTGATAACGGCCAGAGAAATGAAGCAGTGTTTCTTCAAAACAGATTCACACCCCTGGAAGAAGCTGGTGAGTCTGATCAAAGTTCCCTATCTGATCTCGGTGAGGGATCTGAGACCAGATCCAGATCCAACTCAAAGCCAAAACAAGTCCGAACAGAGACTTTCAAAAATCAAGAAATGCTGATCATCACAGATAAAATGGTGAATGAGATCAGAGGCTTCTGGAACAAGAAAAAGTCAAAGTTCTGAGTTTTGCTGATAAAGTGTCTGACCTCGCAGAGAAGGTTCTGGAAATCTCAGCTGAGTATCCATCTCTGAAGAAGCTCATCATTCATACAGGAAGTGATGAAGGTATGAACCGACAGTCAGAAATCCTGAAGAAGGCTTGTATGCTGCTGCTGAATGCAGTTAAAAATCTCAACATGGATGTGTTCCTCAGTGGGCCCGTTCTTACAGCCAGAGGAGGGGCTGAGAGGTTCAGCAGACTGGTGGCTCTCAATGGCTTTTTGGAAAAGTCCTGTGTTGACCACTCTGTGAGTTTTGTGGATAACTTTGATCTCTCCTGGGAAAGAAAATATCTCTTCAGGTCTGATGGAATGACTGAATCAAATTGGAGCACAGCTTCTGGCTTCAAACATGAAGTATTTCCTGAATAAAGTTCTGGCTGGAAACAAACAACAGGACAAACCACAACAGCTGACATCTGAAGGACAGCTGGCCAGTTACTGATAAGGAGACTGCTTCAGAATCAAAACCAGAGAGAGATGAGTTACTTCAACCTGCAGAACCAGCATCACAAACACAGGATCTCTTGGACTCTGATATCCCAACAGGACAGCAAGTGGAATGCCCCCTCCTGGATTTTACTAACAACATGGAAGAACCTGGCGAGATTAATATCAAACAAAGACCAGGCCCAAATCCAGCTAACCCTCCATTCCCAGCCCACGGACCTTCATTCTTGGACCACGAATTTTTATCTTTGTCAAATAAATATTGCCAAAACAATCTCAAACGTCATTTTGACCATGTTTTCACCAGGTACAAACAGCTGTGCTTAAATCAAAATATTTTTCCCAAGTGAAATACTTTGGTCTGTAGAAATCTGACCCTGAGAAGTAAATACAGTTAGGTATATTTTTATATATTTATATATTTGGACACTGACACAAATTTTGTCTTTTTACCTGTTTACTGAAACATATTCAAGTTATATAATGTACATGGACATAAAGTCCAGACATTCAGCTTTCATTTGAGGGTAGCCACATTAAAAGTGGATGAAGGGTTTAGGAGTTTCAGCTCCTTAACATGTGCCATCCTGTTTTTAAAGGGACCAAAAGTAATTGGACAATTGACTCCAAGGCAGGCATGGGCAATCCCTTCAGTATGTCATTCTCACTTAAGCAGATAAAAGCCCTGGAGTTGATTTGAGGTGTAGTGTTTGCATTTGGAAGGCTTTGCTGTGAAGTAAACATGCAGTCAAAGGAGCTCTCCATGCAGGTGAAACAAGCCATCCTTGAGTCAGCACTGGTGAACTCATCAATGCAAAAAGACATGGGCATCCACAGAAGACAACAGTGGTGGATGATCGCAGAATAATCTCCATGGTGAAGAGAAACCCCTTCACAACAGCCAACCAAGTGAACAACAGCCCAGGAGGTAGGTGTATCAATATCCAAATCTACCATAGAGACTGCATGAAAGTAAATATAGAGGGTTCACTGCACGGTGCAAGCCACTCATAAGCATCAAGAATAAAAAGGCTAGACTGGACTTTGCTAAAAACAAAACCATCTAAAAAAGCAGCACAGTTCTGGAAGAGCATTCTTTGGACAGATGAAACCAAGATCAACCTCTACCAGAATGATGGAAAGAGAAAAGTCTGGTGAAGGCGTGGTACAGCTCATGATCTAAAGCATACCACATCATCTGTAAAACACAGCAGAGCAGTGTGATGGGTCATGGCTTGGGCATGCATGGCTTCCAGTGGCACTGGGTCACTAGTGTTTATTGATGATGTGACACAGGACAGAAGCAGCCGAATGAATTCTGAGGTATTCAGAGCCTTACTGTGTGCTCAGATCCAGCCAAACGCAGTCAAACTGATTGGCCGTTGTTTCATACTACAGATGGACAACGACCCAAAACATAAAGCCAAAGCAACCCAGGAGTTTATTAAAGCAAAGAAGTCGAATATTCTTTAATGGCCAAGTCAGTCACCTGATCTCAACCCAGTTGAGCAGCATTTCACTTGTTAATAAACTTCACACAGAAAGGCACACAAACAAGCAGCAACTGAAAACTACCACAGTGAAGGCCTGGCAGAGCATTAAAAATAAGGAAACACAGCGTCTGGTGATGTCCATGAGTTCAAGACTTCAGGCAGTCATTGTCAACAAAGGCTTTTCAACCAAGTACTAGAAATGAACATTTTATTTACAATTATTTAATCTGTCCAATTACTTTTGAGCCTCTGAAATGAAGGAATTGTGTTTAAAAGATGTTTTGTCCCTCACATTTTTATGCAATCATTTTGTTCAACCCACTGAATTAAAGCTGAAAGTCTGAACTTAACTGCATCCGAATTGTTTTGTTTAAAATTAATTGTGGTAATGTCTAAAACCAAAATTAGATAAATGTTGTCTCCGTCCAAATATGGACCTAACTGTACGTTTGTGTTTTGTCTGCCCTAAGAAGCTGCCAACAGAAAGTGGGTCATTAAAAAAGAGAGTTCAGCTGAAACATCAAGTCATCTTCAGATGGATGAGCTAACCATCTGAAGGAGAAAAGTAGTTCTATTTCGTTTTAAGCTGCAGAAGTCTGAGTCGACCCTGAACGGGGGTCTGAAACGGTGCCAGCTGATAAAGCTAACTGAGGCGTGTTGACTGGAAGCCACAGAACCTGCTTCTGTCCTCTGAAGTGATGACCTCCCGGACAGCTCTGAACTCGTGTGGATACACGCCGAATGAGTCCCCAGCTGAGGCTGTCACCCTGCTGAGGCAAGCCAATGTCTCCAACCTGTGGTGAGCCGTAAAGCTGTAGCTATTAAAGCGTCACAAATGCTTCACAAAACTCAGTAGTCTGAGGCATTTTGATCTCTATTATCTGCAGTCAAATTAAGCTAACTTTTAATCTGACCAATATGTGAACAAATCTTCTTGTTTCTTAAACTATTTTCAGCTCTTAAACATCAACCTTTAATCTTAAATTTAGACTATAACATCAAGTCTACTTTACTTTTACTTTTAAACTATTTTCCTAAACATTTATTACCTTAGACTTTTACGTTATTCTTTTTTACTCTTTTATTCTTATTCAATGAAGTCTGATCTTTCTATGTATTTTTGTTACAAATTCATACAGACAAAGATGGTTTCTTCATCACTGAGTATTCGTGCGTTTGAACCTTAGGATCTCACACTTTGGTGTATGTAAGTTTGATTTATAAAGGATAAATAAGAATTTATCAATAAAAACTGATCTGATGCCCCCCACAGAACAGTGTAGTGTCTGCATCCTCATTTTCCTCTACACTGGTGATAATCTTAACCATATTCTAAACAGATGGGTAAATTATAGTAATAAAGAATACTTGTGTTATTGGGGCAAAGAACCCTCCAACAAACTGTAATCCTCATCTGTCGAACCACATTTTATTTTGTCAAATTCTGGCAACCACAGCTGCCAGTATTTTACCGAAAAGTTGAACTGTGCAATCAAATACTACATGTGTTTTTCACTTATATAGACTGTAAACATGTTGAAAGTATATCTGTTACTTTTAAGAGTTTAGTGTCAGGTTCGTATTATAAGAGTAATTTTTACAGCAACTTGCCACAAAACCTTTTACAGTATATCTATGTTTTTCATGGTAATTTTCTGTAAACAAAAACCGGTAATGGTCCTCTACTGTTAGTGAAAAAAAAATCCTACAATAATGTCACAAACATTGTGATCATTATTTTCTACAGTGACATTTTGGCAACTGCAGCTGCTGTTAGTTTGCTGTAATCTGTGCAGGTCTCATTAGACAGCATAAAAAGCCTTCTGTACATTAATATTCTGCATATAACGTTGACATAATAATTAATAAAATTACAGGAAAATACATTTTTTTAGTTGACAGAAATTTCTTTAAAAATAAAAAAATATTATGCCATGACATTTGCCATTTTTAACTGATTTTTTTTATTATAGTGTATGAAACACCCCACCCCCTCCAGCCTCCTGATCGGTACATTCCAGCTTGAAAGTGTTATGGTCTGTGTCTGTGTTAATGTCTTATTTTAGTTCTAGTCTGGTTTTCTGTTTTGTCCCTCTGTTCACCCCCTCCTGCCTGTGTTTGCTCCAGCCCCGCCCGCTCTCACCTGCTCCTCATGTTTCTTTCCTGGGTGTTTTTTTGTTTTCTCTCATTAGTTGGCCTTTATATTCTGTGTCCTGTCTTCAGTGTTTGTCGAATCATTGTTCTGTTTTCAGCCTGTTTTGTTTTTCTTGTTCCTTGCGCTCTGTCTTACGCCATGTCAAGTGAGTTTTTTGTGCAGCCCTGTCAGCCTTTTACTTTATATTAAATACTTTATTTTTGCCTTTTTGAAACTGCCTGTGCAATAGGTTCTTTCCTGCCTAATCTTAACAGATAGAGGGGTTTATGACTATATAGCAGCACAGAAATATTTTATTTAAAGATGTCAACAACAGAAGACTTGTCCAATGCAGTCTTACTTGTTGGAGCCAGAGTCTGATCCAGAAACTGAGTCTGACCCAGAGCCAGAGGAGGATGAAGATTATGAATTTGTAGCTGGTAAGTCCAGACCTTATATGTTGGTTCTGTTGCAAACAATTTGACACAGTGGTTCAAAAAACATAATAGAAAATAGAGAAAACTGAATGAGAAGTTGAAAATTTGGACCCAAACAGAGTATAAAGATATCTACACAGCACCAGGAGAGACTAAATTCACATTTTTGCACTCCTGGAGACTCCCAAGCACACAACAAAATGCATTTAACAGCAAAAAAAAGTGGAATCTGCATGGTGTGTCCCCTTTTAAAGCTAGCTTGACATATGTTCATAAAAACTCCAAACATATCGCAGTTTACATTTAAACATGCAGGTGGAGGTCATGAAAAAATAACAAAGCATCTAAAAGAAAACACTGATTTTATTTGTTTGTGTTTGTGCAGCTGATGTCACCACAGTGTGTATTTTCTGCTGTAACCTGCTGGAAGACTCTGCACCCTGTAGATGTTCAGGTTATTTAAGTTATTTAAATAATAATAATATAAAAAGTTGAATTTCTCTACATGAGATCAAATGGTGTAAAAAATACTGATGCCCCTCAGCCGCAGTTTAAAAGAAATCAACAATAGATGGCCTTAAAAGAAGATACTAAATTATTGATTATCATCCACATTTCCACCACAAAATGCTTTTTTTTCCTTATTTTTAAAATTCTGACACAAGTTTACACTTAAAAACAAAAAGCTTTCAGGTAACAGAGCAATTTGGTAAAAAACATACAACTTGAAAACAGCACAAAATATCAAGACAGGCAGGAAAACATTTGTCATCATGTCATAATGTGAAAGTTTGAAAGGAAAAAAAAAGACCACAGATTTTAACAAGAACAATCTCCATATTCTGGTTGTAACAGTTTGTCATCAACACAAACACTGAAGCAGCAATAAAAACGTAAACCTGTGCACCAGAGAAACTTCATTAACTACAGGAAAAGTTAGCACGATTTAATACATGAAACTTCACAAAAACAACCATCTCCCCGTCGCTTCAACTGGGTCTCATAAAGACAATGTGACGCAGGTCTCATCCGCACTGCTCTGGATATTTCTGTCAACACAGGTTTGTTGTGTTTGCACCGCTTGGCCACACACACGTTTTGATGAGGAAAAACTGAAAACGTTTTCCAAAATAATTTAATAAAGCTATTAAACCTTTTCCCAAAATTTTAACAGTGGAACTTCTTTTACTGATTTTTCTTCGCCTTCTATATTATCTTATCCTGATCTTGTCACCACTAAACCTCAGTTATGTGCTGAAATGCTTAATAACTTAAATTGTACAAATACAATAGAATTCATAAATGATGTCCTTGCATACATAAACCAACTAGACCTGCGTTAAGTTGAGCAAAATGACAGTTTTCCATTTTTACGCTAAAAACACTTCAAAAAAAATTGTTGATTCTTTCTTAGTTATTTATTACCTCAACTGAAAACAAAGGTATTGCAGAGTCCCCGGAGCATCATGAGTGATGACACTTGTCGAAAATATGGTTCTCTATGATTTTCTACCTTTTGCTACCAGCTGTGATCAACAATTGAAATAATAAATAAGAATTAAGTGCAGCATTAATATTTATTTCAATGAAAGGTGCTATATAAATAAAACTTACTTATGTTTTTGCATAAACAACGGATGCTAGCTAAAAAATTTTTTTACTTGGTTTCATTCAGAGGGCGTCTACTCGCTGCATGTAAGGATTCAATTTTAGGATTTTGGGATACATCTTTAGCCAAGGACTTTGAAATGTCTTTAAAGGTGCAGCAAAAGTATGTCAGCACTTGTTTGTTAAAATCATGCATATATTGACAGAAATATCTGAAGTAGTGCAGAAAAGACCATAATGTACACGAATGTTTTCTATCAGCAGCATGGCCAGAAATGAGTTTACAACTGAGCCTGAATAAAAGTGTTTGGGCCACATAACTGAGTATAACTTGTACAATACAAGGCAATTTATTTAAAATACTGCTGATAAAATACCAAAACAATAAAGCTGTTTTTAAAATATTACAATGGAGCATTAGGGTCACTCAGAAAAAAAAACCAAGGTATTTTTGTCCCAGTTGAAGGATTTTAGTAAAGATGTTGAGAATAAAATCAAAATATATTTTCCCCTTTTCTTTAATTAAAACTGTGATCATAAACCTTATGTAACCTTATGTTCTGCATAAATAAATACAGTTTTTTTCATTCAGAAAATGTTTTATTTATGACAAATTCCTTAAAGTTTGTAGCCCCTGAGCCTGTAGTATGAGTTTTACCAGAGAAAAATAATAATAATGTTGACATAAAACAATGAGTTTTATGTCAACATAACTTTACAAATTATTTTCTTTTGAGTGGCCCTAAAACTTTAACATCAGACACAGTTAAGACAACTAAAATTCACAGCGTCCACTAAAACATCACAGCCAAACTATTTGTTGAAAAATTGGAAATGTAGACATAAACTAAAATGACTAGAATTAAGGCAGCACGGTGGCTCAATTGGTAGAGCTGATGCCTCTCAGCAAGAAGGTTGCTGGTTCAAATCACGGCCTGGGGACCTTTCTGGGTAGAGTTTGCGTGTTCTCTCCATGCATACAAGGGTTCTCCCTCGGTACTCTGGCTTCCTCCCACAGACCAAAAACATGACTGTTAGGTCAACTGATAACTCCAAATTGTCCCTAGATGTGAGTGAGAGAGTGAATGGTTGTTTGTCTCTTTGTGTGGCCCTGTGATGGACTTGCGACCTGTACAGGGTGTACCCCGCCCCTCGCACTGTGACTGCTAGATTTGGGCACCAGTGACCCATGCGACCCGGGTGTACAGAAAATGGATGAACTAGAATCAAACCTAAAAACAGTCAAGTATTATTTAAATTAAATTAATTAATAGTTATTGAATTTAATTGACATCCTAAAAGCTTTTGTTTCATTAGATTTAATTCTTAATTCAATTTAGGAGCCAAAAAATTTCTTTGAGAATAAAGTTTTTCTCTTTTAATATGATGTATGTTTTTATGAAGTGTGTGGGGCTAGGCCCAGCTTAGCCTCCTCATAGCTACGCCCCTGCTTCATATAAATATAAGCATTTCAAGTGTGTAAATATGAATCAATGCATCACAGAACAGTTTAACAAATATATCTGTTTGTAAAAAACCTATTGGATTTTTGGTCCTGTTATATGAAGCAGCACATTAACAGATAAGACAAACGCACAGAAATCTGCAGTCCATAAACTGTAACGCTCTGCTGCTGCGGCCTGAACTCAACATTCTCCAGTGAAATCCCTGTCTGGACTAGTCGTCCTCTGCTGACATTAAGAAAAAGCATGATGGGACCTACAGGTTGTGAGTCCATCACAGAGCCGGAGCCGCTCCTCATTGTGTGGCTGCTGATCCAGAATACTAACATTGTTCGTGCAGACTGAAGATGTGAGGAAGAGGAGCGTGCAGGTCGGAGCGACAGGTGCATCTGGTTCACAGCAGTGGGCTGTTGTGCACCTGTCGCCTCTCGAAGTCTGAGTTTTTGTCAACTTTAACACTGGCTGGTCTTCTCGGAGTTGATGAAGCTCTCCTGCTCTTTTTCTTCTGCGCTGATGTCGGCCGGCGTCGTGTTTTCCTGAGCACCGCTGATGCTCTGTTTCCTCTGGAGTTGACGCAGTCGCTCCTCACTGTGCCACATGCCATAACCGAAGTAGATCAGAAAACCTGCACAGATCAGGAGTTCAGGGTAAGGTCAGGGTGAGGTCAGACAGCCTTACAGCTTTACTACAAATCTAGCTTATGTTTCAGGGACAAAATGTAAAATGCTGCAAATATACATAGTTTTGATTAGAAAAAACTACATGAATTTAATGACATTTGGGTAGATTTAGGGTAGATAAAATTAGAAAGGTTTGCACATGTGAAGTAGAGCTGTATTGGTGCATAAATTTATATCAAAGATTTTCACACAAGTTTCAGATTTGGCACATGTCAAATGTACCAGACACACATCTGATCTAAATTCAACCCTTTAACATTTATGCCTCTAATTTTCAGCATGAATTCTATTTTTATTTTTCATTTTTACACATTGAAAGAGTCATAAAATGATTTTTAAGCATGTGGTTTTGCTTATCCATCCATCCATTATCTATTCCTGCTTCTTCCTTTCAGGGTCACCTTCTAGCCTAGAGGCATCATCTCTCAGCTGCCGTGTTTTTGCTCAATTTTCTAAAAAAAATTTTTATTTGTAATATTGTAGTATTGTTTGGACCGTTTAAAAGGAAGAATAACAAACCAGGTTTTTATAGTGGTAGTGGTCAAAAACACTGCAGTTAAATATGATTTTCTTTCTTGCCTGTTTCCAAAAACATTTTTATCAAATAGTTTTAACCATTTAAAATCCCACATTTTAATAATTTAAAGGATACAATGATTATTATACTCTTTTTAATCTTTTTTATATTTAAAATTTTATATATTTTTTATTTTGTTGGATGGTTATAGTTATTGGAGCCAAATGAGATGAACTTTGTTTATGTCAAAACTAAAGTAAATGCCTTTCATTCTTTAAAAGAATATCTATCACCCATCATCACATCAAACAGCAGAGTTTAGATCAAAATCTTCTGATCATCTTTTTAATCAGAACTTGTAAATGATGTTATGTGCTTTTTAACTACTACCACATCAAAATGTAGCTCAATATCTGAAAAATTAGCTGACTCATCTGAGTCTGTTTATTTTGGTGGCCATCTTGAATTGGTTTCACTCCAAAGGTAAATCAGTTGTAGATGATATCCAATTCTGACTTTCATTAAAATCCATCCATTACAGTACATATAAAATCATTTATAATGTAATAAAAACAAACTATAAAATTAAAAACGTGACAATCCCTTCATCTATCTCTATGCTAACAGGCTAAGATGTTCAGATTTATCATACAGAAAGCAAACTGTTCCGATCTTACTCTGTAACGTGACTCAAATGACTGAATAACTTTAAAAGTGTGCAGCAGCTCTAGTTTCATCCGTTCAGAAACTGACCTGCAGCCATCCACACAGAGAAACGGATCCAGGTGTCTCCACTCAGCTGAAGCATCAGGTAAATATTAACAAATACACTCAGAATAGGCAGAAAAGGCAGTAGGGGTACCTGCAATGACAACAACCACACAAGTAATTAGTTTCATTGAGCTGAATGTATGGCAAGCAGTTTGTGTATTTATTCCATATCTTTGACATCAAACACCATTTTTGCTCTCCAGTGTATACTGTAGTTAGTGGGTACACTGCACGAGCTGCACATTTGTTTGCACACTTTTATTACTAAGACCTTTAGCCAACTAACTGAAGCAGAAATTATAGTCTGTCGTGTTGCCGCATTAGTAGTTGAAAAGTCAGAAATAATGGGTTATTGAAGCACGGGTGGACCACTGCAGCAAATTATTTGACAATTTTGTCAGACAAGTTAATTGTTAAGCATCAAAAATCCTTGACTGTTAAGTGGACAACAAAGGAGCATGAGGAGAACATGTAAACTCAACCCAGCAAGGCCGGGAGGCAAACCCGCAACCTTCTGCCACGTGAAATACTGAAATGCTCACATGCATGTGAAGTTATAGTTACAGGTTGTCCATAATTTGCACAGATTATTCCCTATTTTGAATGTTTACAGACGCATTGAGAAAACCTCACCATTTTATTATTATTATTATGACCCCCACACGCGAAGCGTAAATAGTAGTCATATTGTTTTTGTACTTTCTTTTTTTTTCTTCTTTTTTTTCAGTGATTTTTGGTCAACCGTAGCACAAAAACAGCTGCACCGATCAACATGAAATTTGGCAGGACTGTAGATGAGTCTGACATACACTGCACCAGCCAACAGCCCATATTTGAGGAGGGGGCTCCTTTCAAAGTGGGGGTGTACAGACATGCAAAATCACTTATAACTCAGAAAGTGTTCAACACAGGAACTTCAAATTTCTTTTGTTGTTTAGCTCTGATGAAGTTCTATCCATCAGGCCCACCAATCAGGGCCCTACCCCCTGCCCGGACCCCAATTTATCTGAAAAAGGGGAATGATTTTAGCTCAAAAACTATTAAACATAGGAGCTTCAGATTTCTTTTGTTGCTTAGCTCTGATGAAGCTCTATCCATCAGGCCCACCAATCAGTGCTCCCCACCCCCGGACCCCCAATTTATCTGAAAAAAGGGGTATCTGGACATACAAAAATGGTTATAGCTCAAAAACTATTAAACATAGGAGCTTCAGATTTCTTTTGTTGTTTAGGSGCTGATGAGGGGTTATCCATCAGGTCAACCAATCCCCCCACCCAAAATAAATAAATAAATAAAGAACCTCCCCCCCAAAACCACTACAATTTTGGGATGCACATAGTAACATGACATTTGTTATGAATAAAGACTTTGAGTTCTGGTGCATTTGTGCATGCGGGGGTCATTATGTTACCGCTATGCGGTATCTAGTTTTATTTCAAATAAAGGGCTTTTTTTTTTTTGAGGGAAAGAGTTTGCATAAATTTTTTAAGTAAAGTCTACTTATTGTGTTTTACGGTACCTAAATTTATCTTTTAACTATGATGTCACAAATACTCACTTGTTGAGTAGTTAAAGCTTTGCTGAGCTACTAGTTAATTCTGTCACACTACTTGTTTAGTAAATTATAATTTTATTTATTTATTTTTAAAATCATAGTTGGTCAAAACGACTCTTGATTTAAAGTGGTCCTTGCAGTACATGTTGCCTCTGGGCGAAGATGGCTCTACCCGTGATTGGTGGAGGTTTTGATGTGGGTGGAGTTTTCCCTAACCATGATTGGTTGGATTGACTTGTCTTGTGGGGCAACTTGAAAGAGGGAATAATAATAGTAAAAATATATGATTTATTGATTGTCTACTTACAGTTTAAAACAGAACAATGACTCAAATAAAAATTATTGTAAAAATAATTTGACTTAAAATTGTATGCGGCAAGCTTGTTCTTGTCTTAAATTATGACTAAAATTCATATTTAATTTTAGCAATCTTTTTACAGGCTGGTTAGGGATGTTTTGACCAAGCCAAAATTTTACACATTCCTCCGCATGTACGATGTTCAGTTGTCATGCAGCTGGCACCTTCGTGTCTCAAGTTATGACTAATATTAATCTTAAAAAAAAAACATCTTGCTTCCTGCCCAAATCAACCAAGCTCCTCCCTGCTGCCCCACAGCTTCTTCCAACCCCACCGTCAATCTGACCAATCACGTCTTGGGTCAACTATGCCCACAAAATAAGAAACACCTACTTTGTGACTGCAGAGGCCCCTTCCTCCTTGATTTAGATATTGAATAAATATGAAAACAGCTTGCCATATCATGAATGTCACCAAAATGCAGGACTTCCTCTGAGCTCTACACACCATAAAGGACACCTTCTTGGTCGTCTGAGGCTGCCTGCACACCATCAGCATGCAGCCACTGAAGATAACGAGACAGACGGACAGCAAGGCCAAGATCCACACTTCCAAACAGGAAATGGACTGAAGGTGGTATGTGGTGAGGTAGCTGACCACACACACAACCAGTACTATGATCAGAGAACACACAAATATGTCATGTTATGCCTAGAATCAGTCAGGAAGTGATAATGCTCGCCATGTGATGCTGTTTTCTTACCTAACACACTGATGGACATGTTGACCACGCTGGAGGACTGCTCAGAAGGTAAGGCAGGGGGGTGCAGGGCAGTCTGCAGGGTGGAGCTGCCACCTTTAAGCATGTTGAAGTGGGACTCTGACTCAGTCAGTTCCGACTCCACAGGTGACAAAACATTTCTCTCAGCTTTATCTGAGGTATGAGCGCCATCCGGCTGGTATCTGAGGACAGAGCCATTGTTGGTAAAAGTTGAAAAAGAAAGAAAGAAAAGAAATGAAAAATATAAACACACCAACATGGCCAGTGAAGTTGGTAGATGAGATCATCTTGTTAGATGTATTATCTTGTACTGAATACAGTATATACATATATAT
>NW_013952822.1:105954-112904 GCF_001266775.1 Austrofundulus limnaeus
GTGTGTGTGTGTGTGTGTGTGTATGTATATGTATGTGTATATGTATATGTATATGTATGTTTTTCAAAAATGATTAGAATTATTGAAACCTGAACATCATTCTAATCATTTTTGACAAAACATTGGCTTTTTGGCTGAGTTTAGTTTATGCTACTCAGATATTCAGGATTTGTTGCCACGCTAAGGACATCAGATAGCACCTACCAAGATGGCAGCACTAATTCTTTCCTCACTAGCATAGACTGCACTCGGTTGACCAATTCTGTGTATTTCTAGCTCAGTGGTTAAAGCCCCCAAACCCCAGGTATAACCTCACATCTATGAATAAAGCTCTCCTCCTCATCAGGTTGTGAAACAGCTCACATCATCTGGTTTTGCCTTCCAAAACAAGTGAGGTCTTAAACAGGTTTAAACCAGAGAAGGAGCACAGCGTGGCAACAGATATGCACTGTGTTTGCAGCTCCTGAGTTCAGCACGTTCAGTAACTAAAAGTAAACACCTTCATTTATTTAAGAAGCCACTTAGCACTCATACAATGGGAGCATTCACAGATCTTACATCACTGAGGTGATGCAACAACACAGAGTTGTTCCTGCCTGAGGGCATCCAAATAAAACTATTAGGAAGGTTCTTTCACAATGTCGCACAAATGAAATTTCTCCCAAGTTATTTTCATGGAAATATTTGTGAAAGTACCCACCTGAGAATGAGTACACATACAGCAACCAGCGTGTAGGCCAGCAGGGTTCCAATAGACATCATATCTACAAGAGCTTTGAGGTCAAACAAGAAAGCCATGATAGCTGCAGAAAAAAAAGGTGAAAATTAACACTCATACTTTCAGAGAACGTTCCTAACAGGAAGGATATTGCTGTTAAAAGTAGCAGTTGGAAAACATGTTTGTTCACACCCACTTACTATTTTTAATTACATTAGCGCTGGTGTTTTTGCAAGCAAAAAATGGAAAAGGTTGTTTACTTCAGCTGCACAGTACAAATAAATAAAAGGCAATAAGATGCAAATTAAGTCTCATGCAACATGTTTTCATGATGTAAAGCAGAAGAGTGAAAGGTTTTTCAATTTTAACATGAGAGCCGTAACCATCTTCATTCCAGAATCATATGATATGAGACACACTGCGGTTGTGTTGCTCAGTTTCCTGTCTTAAAACTCAGCATCAGGCTGCAGCACAGGGCTGATCTCAGCAACACAGACACAGAGATGCCCAACATTTTGATTTGAACAAAAAACAATAGAAAAAACTTCTCGGTTCAGTAAACATTCACATCTACTAACGTCTTCATCAAGTCATTCACCCTGTGAGTCTTGGGCCAAATGTCTGAGTACATGGTTTCCTGTTGAGCATAAAAGCCTAAGAACAAAATAAACACTAGAAGTGACCCTTTGTCCTATAGTCAGTTTGGCCCTCGTCACATAAAAATAAAACTGAAATAAATTTATGTCAAACAAAATGTTATTAAAAGAACTTTGGAGAAAGATTTTTGAGGTGACATTCTGTCAAATAGTTAACAGTACTTTATGAGCAGTGATGTCAGTGACCGAACACAAAGTAAAGGCTGCTACATGACAAAATGTAGGACATCTGTTCTCTCTCGTGGCTGTGAGACGTTATTTATCTCTGGGACATTTTTTGTTTTAAAGAGAAATGGTAGTGAGAGCTCCTGCAGCAGATGTGCAAACAGAAACAACGCAGCAAGAGCATGGGTCGTAAGGTGGATGTTTATTTTTAGTTGATGATGAATGAATTGGAGGAGGAGGATCTGGTATTTCTGTTGCTTATCGAGGAGAAGCGCTGATTTGCAAAGTTGTCCTGATGAGACTGCAGTGTTCTGATAATCTGCACTACCTCATCAGATTTTCCTACTGTAGCCAGGCTCAATAGCTAGGTCTATTTGTCGGTGCACCCTTTCAAAAACTGCTACCGTAATGTTTACAAAAATATCATAATCGGATAACATTCTTTAAGTGATGGTGTTACTGAAGTGGAAGTTTAGGAGTTATGCTTAGCATAAATAGAGTCATTTGTTGTTTACAGTATAATAACAACATTACAGACATCAAACTAAAGCCAATGAAAAATATGTTCACAAGCCATCTATCAAACTTAATACAGTAAGTAATTTAGCAGCTTAATGACAAGCAGTTATACTGTTTTCGCCCACTGATCATCACTTGCAACATGCTTATTTGTAGTTATTAACAGTATTTGTACTGATATAGTGACACTAAACAATAAAACTAATTTCTTGTTTACAGTATGGAAACAATAAGCCATTTACTGTATGTTAATGTGTGTAGCAGCTTAATTAAATAAATCTTAATTAAATAAAACAGACAAAATTAAACTCCTACAAATATCGATAAATCTGCTGAGTAAGCAACCTGTGACGTGACATCGGTCTGGGCATGCGCATTGCCACAAGGTAGCACAGATCATCAGAACACTGTCATAAATTCCAGCAAATGTTGAGGAAACATGTTCTCTGCTGGGCCGAGGCTCCTGTCATCATAAAACAACTTGTTTTATTATAGCACTTCATGTAGAGCAGTGGTGTCCAAAATCAGTCCTCCAGGGCCGGTGTCCTGCATGTTTCAGGTGCTGCTCTGGTTCAACACAGCTGAACTTAAGGAGTTCTTAATTAGTAGGCCTCCTCAGTTTGTCATCAAGGTCTGCAGAGGCCTACTAATTAGGTACTCCTTAGGTTCAGCTGTGTTGAACCAGGGCAGCATCTAAAACGTAGGACATTGGCCCTTGAGGACTGACTTTGGACACCATTGATATAGACCTTTACATTGCTGTCAGTTTTGCATTTCAGGCATTTCCATACTTTTTTTTTTTTACTATTTTTGCTAATTCAAGTAAATATAGCAAAATAGTGCATGGTCACTTTCACTGGTGGGTACAGTTCCCCTAAAGCACTAAAGCACTAATAGGGGAACTAATTTCTTGATTAGTGCTTTAGAGTTTTTGGTATTTTTTAAATTCATTAGTGGGTTGTCACTTGCTAAATTTATGGGCTAAATTTAGAAGCACTAACTTAGGTTTTTCAATGTTGTTGATCAACATTATTGTTCACAGTTGATGGTGAAATCTGTCACACATTTTGTTCATTTGCGTGTCACTTATCTACAAGGTTACATGTCAAACTCGAGGCCCACGGGCCAAATGTGGCCTGAAGGTGACTACCATTTGGCCTGCCAAGGGCACTAAGTGACAACATTCAACACAGTAAATATTGTCTCATATTGACTCTGAAGAATGTTCCATGTGTCAGCTGGATTATATTGGTGCTTTAGAATTAGCTTTTGCTAAATTTGTCAGTGCCCTGGTGCTTTAGTGCAACTAATATTTAGATTAGTGCTGCACACCACTTGTCACTTTTCGAAAAGAATATCATATTTCTGCCACAAAAGCTGTTTAATGTGAAAATTAAGATTTTTAAATGTTTGTAAGCTACTGATCATGAAAACCTATGAAACTCTTGAGATTGAGCTTTTTTTAAGACAAAGGCTCTTTAATCCTTACTGTTTCAAGTTGTTCAGAATCAATATTTATTTCTCCATACTGAGTCTGTTAAAAAGGTTCAAGTTAAGATAACACATTAAGATATAAGATGCCATAAGATAATAGTTAATAACGTTGCAAGTATATTTCAAAATATCTGCCCTGGCCTGCCAAAATTAGTGAACTGCATTAATTTATTAGCACTAATGTTATATTAGGCCATGGTGCTAATGATTTGTTCTAACTTAGTTTCATGATATTATAGTGATTCATACCAGTAATAAAAATGTTGACATTGACTAATAATGACACAAAACAGAACAGTTGAGGTTATAAATTTTTATGGTTGACATGAAGTCAAGTCTAGACATCATGTTAGTGCGATGTGCAGCTACTGTTATTATGTGTAATGCTGTTATTATGTTATCATCTTACATTAGAGTAACCATTAATGTGTTCCAATATGATTTTGTAAGTAAACTAAAGGTTTAAAGTAGCAGAAAATGACGAAAATATTCTTTAAAACAGCTGTGTTTAAACATACGTAAGCTGCAGCAAAAAATCCAGAGCAGACCTAAATGTCAGCTAGTAAAGTGTTTTATATCTGGTCTGATGCAAAAGTTGCACATTTTAAGGGTTTTTTATTTTTTTGTAACAAATGTAATGATGATATAATACATTAACTGTGCATATTGTTTTTTGAGTTAACATGAAGAGTAAACGCTATTTATAATGGTAACTTTTCGAATGGGAGGTGCAACAACAATTTTATTTATTTTTTTGTGGGTGGGGTAGGTGGGAAGAAGCACAACAGCTTATTGGTTAGCAGTTTGGTGTCACAGCAAAAAAGTCCTGGGTTTAATCCCCCGTTTGGGGTCTTTCTGTGTGGAGTTTGCATGTTCTCCTCATGTTTGCCTAAGTTTTCTCTGGGTACTCCGGTTTCTTCCCACAGAACAAAAACATGATTTTAGGGAGCCTTCAGGTCCAGGCTTCCCTTGCAAAAGAGATCTGTGATCTTAATGGGATATCATATGCCTGGTTAAGTTAAGCTTTATAAAATGTTTGGCTGTCTTGTTGCAAAAAAAGTAAGCTGAATCAGTGAACTTGTATGGTCAACACTTTTAAGCAAGAGATTGCTTTTAAACATCCATGGTGTAATGTATTTTTTCCACATGCTTTTGGAAACACCATCACCATCATGCAACCATCATCACCAGCCAATCACATGTAAAAAAAAAAAAAAAAAGAAATAATGAGATTAAATAAAAAGACAGAAACCAAAGTCCACAATACAACCCCAAAGACAGGCGAGTCCTTGTCCGGGTGCTTACCCGCAGTGATACCTGCTGCCATGGTGGCAGCCACTGGTGACTGGCGCTTACTCACATTGGACATAAATTTGAACAGAATACCATCTCGTGCCATGGCAAAGAGAATGCGCGGCAGAGGGAACATGGAGCCCAATAGGCTACGGAGAAGAGGGTTCATGGTTAAGTTGAAGGCATTCTGGGAAAGAAAACATGACACCTGCACAACCGTGAAAGAACAAGATATGAACAAAAACTCCAAACGGACAATATTATTATGACCCCCGCACATGAAGCATAAGTGGGAGTCATATTGTTTTCGTAATGTTTTTTTTTCAGTGATTTTTGGTCAACACATTGACCAATAATCTGTGTACAAAAGTAGCACAAAAACGGCTTCACCAATCAACATGAAATTTGGCAGGGCTGTAGATGAGTCAGACCTACACTGCGCCAGCCAACGGTTTTATGATAGGCTCCATATTTGAGGAGGGGGCTCCTTTCAAATAGGGGGTGTCTGGACATGCAAAAATGCTTAAAACTCAGAAACTCTTCAACATAGGAGCTTCAGATTTCTTTTGTTGTTTAGCTCTGATTAAGTTCTATCCATCAGGCCCACTAATCAGTGTCCCCCACCCGACCCCCCAATTTATCTGAAAAAGGGGTATCTGGGCATACATAAATGGTTATTGCTCAAAAACTATAAAACATAGAAGCTTCAGATTTATTTTGTTCTTTAGCTCTGATGAAGCTCGATCCATCAGGCCCACCAATCAGTGACCCCCCCCCCTCCCCAATTTATCTGAAAAAGGGGTATCTGGACATACAAAAATGGTTATTGCTCAAAAACTATTAAACATAGGAACTTCAGATTTTCTTTGGTTGTTTAGCTCTGATGAGGGGCTATCCATCAGGTTAGCCAATGCCCCCCCCCCCCCCCCCCCCCAAAAAAAAAGACCCCACCCAAACCACTACAATGACATTTATTAGGAATAAAGACTTCTGAGTTCTGGTGCAGTTGTGCGTGCGGGGGTCATTATGTTACCACCATGCGGTATCTAGTTTAGTAAGTGCCATTTCAATTTGAAAGTAAAAGCAAATGGCTGATTCATCTCTTTAGATTGCTTTCTTTCACAGTTGATTGGTGGGAAAAAAACATTAGCTGAGTTTCACACACTTCTCCCCAGCTCTCACCTGCAACTACACCGGAGCTCATAGTGGCAATAACCGGGGTCTTCGTCTTAGGATTGATTCGGGCTAAGGCTTTGAAAAGTACCCCATCCTCTGCCATTGCATAGATTACACGAGGCATAGGGAAAATGGAGCCCAGCAGACTGCATGAGACAGCAGAGACATGCAAGACCAACACATTAGTTAGGTGCCCCAAACACAGAATCACCAAAGACAGCTGCCTCATCAAAGCTTCAGAGAATGATGGAGGTTAAAAAATGCTTTTTTCCCTGTCAGTAATTTCATCCTTGTCATTCTTTAGCCATTATGGATGATGTGTGATAAAGGGTTCTCATGAGACCAATAATCTTTACATTCTTTAAGTGTGTAAACATTTACTTTGAGTTAAAAACATGTGAGTTAAAGAAGTTACGAAAGTGGTTGTTTAATGGGAGAGCTAGTCCACACAGTGACATTGTAAAGTCCAGCTGCAGGCTCTGACAAATTTATCTGATTCAAATCTGTTCTGGTGACATTTTTTTTATCAACACCGACAATAAAATGAGCAAACGAATGATGTCCAAGAGTTTGATGAAAGCAATCTTTCAAATCTTTTAAAGAAGGGATCCTGTGAGTATTTTATTGTCTTTTTGTTGTAAAGATCTGTTTGAACAACCTCAATTTAAAGAAACTGTTTAATTCTGACTGGATAGGTGCGCTAATTTATCACTCTGAAAGGACCGAGACAAGTTTATATTTCTTCTGTTGTTCAAACTTGAAGTCAAAGTATCTGATTTATGAGCCATGTTGCATTTTTGAAGCCAGAGAATCGGCCACCCAATTTGATCATGTCACTTTTTTAAAAATGGCAATCGGCAATACAATAAAATAGTTTAAAGTATTTTCTTGCATGAAACTTTTTCTATTTGTCTTAATAAGTATATAAT
>NW_013952822.1:113904-126123 GCF_001266775.1 Austrofundulus limnaeus
TGTCTCAAGTTCAATTATAAACATCACTTATAGAAAAAAAAGTTAAAAAATGAATTTAATGAATAATCATTGATTTTTTTGTGTATATGTTTTTGTATTGGACATAAAAAAATGTACATGCTTTTTTTAAGGAAAACAGTGAATTGACCTCATTGACTATTTAGCTGAAATTTAAAAAAAACATCAATTCACTAATATTTATTGAAATTGTTAGTAATGGAGTTTATAATCAGATATAAAAGTTTTGGGTGATTTTTTTGGTTTCTGACACTCTAGCACGATTAAACATGCCCCGGGTCAAATTGACCCAGGAACATTATTGCTGTTCCACAGAAACTAACATAACCGGAGGGTTAAGCTATGTAATGTAACAAAATAAGAGTTTTTTTATATTTTAATTGGGAAAATGACTTTTATTGGGTCCAGTTTACTGTAGGGTTCTTATTTTCTTTGGTTGAACTTCTGTATTATGTTCATGTGTCCAGTTTATCATATACGATAAGAAATGGCTGCAGTTTTATGATGTTTAGATGTTGCAATTTCTCTAAATTGAGGTCTTACAAAAGCCATCCATGGCAGGTAAGATATTATTTGTTCATAAACTTTTTACAAAACCCCTTTTTAAAAGATCTAAACTGTCCCTTTAGGAAAAACTTAGACATCTCATACTGACAAGGAAGAAAGTCAGAATTACATCCCAACAATATTTTGAGGAAACCTGTTCAATAAATTTTAGAAGAAACATGCTGGGGTTCCAAAAACAGAGAGAACAAAGCACTGCACCCACCACAAGCTGTAACAGGAATCAATCCAATTAAAAGACTTAAAGAGATACAGTCAAAACTTTTGACCAAATCTCACCCACCATTCATAACATTTATCGAAAATTAAGTTCAATATTTAATCTGCCTGAATTCTTTGATTTTCTGATATTCACATCGATAAATGCCCATTTTCTAAACTCTTTTTACCTGGTGGACAGGGCGCACAGTGACCCCACAGCGACAACATATTTGGCAGGACCCCAGCCCACATATTCAAAGGCCATGGGCAGGGGGCTTTTCTCATCCAGCAGGTAATAAGGCATCATGAGGGTGAGTGCAGCCGACACCCCAAAATACGCCAGGAAGCACACTGTGAGCGATGACACAATGCCAATGGGAATGGCCTTCTGTGGATTCTTCACCTCCTCACCTGTTGAACACAAACACACAATTACATATGAATATTTTTATTATATTAAGTAAGCATGAGCCACCCCTAGCCACAGCCTGTACAATAACTCACCTGTTGTTGCAATGCAGTCAAATCCAACAAAAGCATAGAAGCAGGTGGCAGCTCCAGCTAATGTCCCACTGAGGCCGTAGGGCATGAAGCCCCCAACACCATAATCACTGCTCACATTGGCCGTCTCTGACAAGTTCCTGAAGCATGTTTATTGCCATTTTGTAACATCGAGTGAAACCAATATTGATCCACGTGTAGCAATATGGAAGAACAGCTGTGCAGGCTGTAATCAGCTGGTATCAATTGATTAACTTACCTCGTGACTATGGTGACGTTGATAAGAGATTCTTCCGTTATCTTCCAGTTGTACGTGTCTCCTTTGACAAATCCGGAAATAATGACAAACAACAGGACGAGCACGTTGATTGCAGTGAAGACCTTGTTGACCCAGGCTGATTCCTTCACTCCGAATGACAGGAGTCCTGGATGAGTACAAACACAGCAGAGCTCAGCACAAAGCAGTGATCGTTGTGCTGCTTTACTTTTTCTGTGATCAGTTTGGATCCTTGAATTGTGAAACCAAGTTTTTCACAGAGATGCCAAGATGCTGCAGAACCACATTAAACTCAAAAACAGATGTGGTGGGTTTACTTAAAAAATATCTAAGCTAGTTTCACTCAATTGAACTGAGTAAAAGTAACGCATTTACTTTATATTTACCTGCATCTGTTTTTTAAGTGTTCAGGTTCAGCAGGTTTTAACACAGAACTACAGAATATATGTCACTACGGAAAAATTTACTGAAATCTTTTAAAATTGAATAAACATCTCATGTGTGATAATGATTGATTGCAGCTGATGGTTTCTCTTTGCCAGAATAAAAAAAAAGCTGGTTTGACAGCACCTATTGGGATCACCGATACTCAGAGCAATGGGAAAAAACATCCAAAGAACTCAGTAAAGACCTAAAAGAAATTTGGAAAAGGTCTTTGGGAAAGTCTTTTGCAGCCATTTTTAAACAAATTCAGATGCCAAAGTTGTCAGCTCAAACAACTGCATGCAAGTCTGGGTGTTGTTCCAGACTTTGACAAACTGCTGACACATCTGAATAAACTGTCACACTCTGATGAAAAGAAGATGACATCAAGCCTGTCATGAACTGGAAACTGCTGTATCACCAATGCTCCTGCCCACAGTGAATCCAGTTTTATATCACTATGTATTGAGAAGGTGCCAACCAGAACAGAAATCCCTGCTCCAAATGTGAAACCTTCTGGCTAAATTGAAATTTGCAGCTGCTCACATGGACAAGCCAAATGACTTTTGGACAAAAGTTTTATGGTCAGCTGAGACAGACTGAGCTGTGCTGCCACGGTGGCTAGAAGTATGTTTGGAGAGGAATGATGGGGTTTTCAAATCCAATAACACTGTATGAACTGTCAGGTATGGTGGAAGCTTTATTATGCTGTGGTACTGGTGCAATTGCACAAAGTAGATGGATTATAATAAGAGGACTACCTCTGAAATCTTCAACTTCACCTCAAAACAAACGGCTAAACGACTGAAACTCTGTTCCAGTTAGGTGTTCCAACAGGACATCCCAAACACATCAGAAATGGTTTCTGATTGGATAAAGAAGGCTAACATAAAGTATTTGATTGACCTCCCCAAAGTCTCAACCTTAGCCATATTTGAAATTTGTGAAAAATCTAAATTAGCCCAAGACGAGTGTTTAAATGTCCAGCCAGAATTCTGCCAGAAGTTTGTTTATGGCTACAACAAGTTGATGTACAACTTAGAAAGATACATTTACCACATATTGGGATGTATTCTTGTATAATCTTTGTGAAAAATTTTGAACCTGTGTATATTAGGGGAAATTCCACAATAAATACAAATTCATACAGCAAGTTCTTGTTTTTAGAAGTTATTGGATTTTTTTTGTAAATTAATTCCACTCAGGAAAAAGAAGAGTTCAACAAACTTGATTAAAAGTCCTATTCATGCTCCTGATTAGTTTATACAAACGTTTGATCTCTGCTGCATCCTGTGGAAGTTTTTTATCTTCACCTAATCAAATGAACACTGATGGATTGTTTTGAGGGTATGTAATCATTTCACTGGCTGACCAACAGATTAAACCCGTGACAGAGTTTACAGTTCGAGCTAAAAATGTAATTTTAAAAACATCTCCACTTTTGTGAACTGATCAACGTGTAATGAACAATAAACTGAATGCCCAAAGATACCAGAAAAGGTCACTGGAGCGTCTCTATTGACTGAAGTTGTTATGAAACTGATAAACTGTACATTTTTCAGCTGTTACTGTTTTGTTATCTATTGATGATGTTTAAGGGTGTTTGTGAATACTCGGTGAACTCTCACGACCCTGCAGATGTGCCTCTTGGCCCCTTGACTAATTATAAAGATTCAGCTAATTTGTTATTGAGTTATGCCTGCTCTGAATCACAAGTTGATTCGCCCTGATTCAAATTTCCGTTTGTTAACTGAAGCCTCTGTATAAGTATGTTTCAAGGAATTTTAGGAACATCGTGGCTTTTATTGTTTACTTACCAGAAAGCAGCAGAATCAGGCACACCGCAAAGAAGTCAGGGTATGGAGCCAAGCCAGGAGCGTTCATGCTGAAATAGGTTTTACAGAATACCTCGATGTGGCCTCCGATCATTTCATCAAATGTGCCACTCCATGCTCGGGCAACTGAGGACGTACCTGAAGGCAACAAACAAACAGACTTTCTCCAGAACAAGCCTAATTTTGAAATAAAATGATATTTAAAGATTGGCAGTGGCTCACCAATGACGTATGAGAGAATCAGGTTCCAGCCGGTAATGAAGGCCCAGACCTCCCCTACGGTCACATAGCTGTAAAGGTACGCAGAGCCGGTCTTAGGTACACGGGCACCGAACTCAGCGTAACATAGTCCGGCCATGACAGAGGCCAGGGCGGCTATCAGGAAGGAGATGACGATGCTGGGGCCAGAGTCGGCCTTGGCCACCTCTCCAGCTAAAACGTAGACCCCGGCACCCAGAGTGCTGCCCACCCCCAGGGCGATGAGGTCAACAGTTCCCAGACAGCGGCACAACTTGGAGTCCTCCAGGCTGTTCAGGTCGACCACTTTCCTGCGCACCAAGGAGCGGCCGAACGATAGAACCTGCTTCAACATGTTTCCACCTGCTGACAGAGGGAAAGAAAGAAAAAATAAAAGAAAATACCTGTTTGATCTGATGCTCCAGGGTGTGAATGCATAATTTTGTTGGTTGCGTTTTGTAAAATATGTTGACATAATAAAGATCTCTGAAGTCAGAGAATAAATCACTGGAACAAGAAGGCAACTACTAAATGCACGCACATTTTAGGACTTCTTTCAAAGTTCCTAGAAATCAAACGTTGGCTCTTTTAAGCAGTGTGATTTTGTCCCTGCTCTGCAGGTTTGAGCTCTTGCAACTTGTTCTGATAAAACCTGTTGAAAATTCAGTTATGTAACACGTGAAATGTAAAGGATGTTAACCTTACAATCTATGACGTGCATTCAGGAGTGCTGCCAAGTGCTGCAGTCTTGGTAAAGTTCAGAGATGATGAGTCCCATTAAAACCATTGTTTGGGGGTCATGGTGCAGATCTAAGTACTCAAAGAGCTGCATTCATCAGGCCACCGTGAATGGAGCAAAATCACTCAGTAACTCTCTGTTCTAATTAATGTGAAAGGCATGGAAAACTGAAAACTACTTCTTTGTTGTCACTGTCTCCTGGCTTTAAAAAATGTCTCATTTAAATTGCCTGACAGATGATTACTACATCATGATAAGGAGGGAAAATAATGCATTTTGCTGAAGGGTTTGTAAGTAGTCTTCTTTGAACATTTTGACCATAAATAAAGTGTAACTACTGTCCAAATACATAGGTTTCTATTGCAGCACATAATTTTACATAATAAAAAGTTAATTTTAGTAGTAACATTCAAAAATAGATTATAACGTTTTAACAACATGACACTGAACATGGACATGTTAAGAGTCAGTATGCAGCTTTGCAAAAGAAAAATACAATCATGATTTCATCTGTCAGTACATTTGTTTCCTCTTGAGTTTAAGTCAAGCATAGCGACAAAATATATTAAAAAAGACAAACACATAGCTGTTTGACACCAGTTCTCTTACTGGAACCACCTACCTTAGAACAGTGCTGTATGGAAATGACAGCTCCAAACTGAAGTGAATTTCTCAAAAGAAGAAAAGCTGCAGAGTTTTTTCCCCTCCTCAGGTGGGGCAATTGAACACAAAGCCCATAAGCAATTTGTACTGATCTGACAAGATGCCTACCTCAGATCTCAGCAGTGTGCTGAACACATTCACTATGCAGGCACATTAACCACACAACAGTCATTTCACTCCTCCCCTCGGTTTCTTCATAGGATCTGCCCTTGCCTTGCCCTTAAAATCTGGATACAGTACCCCACGGCTGGGGGAGTGACGTCCCCAGAGCAAGCAGGGAGGCGGGGACAGGGGGAGAGGGATTTTACCTCTGTGCTTTGCCCCATAAGAACTCCTGTTGAAATTGTACAGAAAGGGAGAGACAAAAGAAGCAGGTGAGGTAGATTTTTTATTTATTTATTTATTTATTTTGAAGATTCCTGATGCACATTCAGAACCCAGCTGTCCAGATGTCCTGCTGATAAATGGTTAGGTAACTTTTAGTGACAAACACTGAGGCAAGCACTGTTTACCCAGCACAGCCCACAGGAGCGTTGCTAAAAGCCTGGGTACTGATTGGTCAGTGAAGGGTAGAGAGTGCTGGGGGTGGAGGGGGGATATGTCCTCCTAATGGAATATGGGTATTGCTCAATGTACCTTGAGCTATTGGACCCAAGAGCATAATCAAATCAATAACGCACTCACTACAAAACCTGGCATCTCCACTGTAACTTCTGTAACAAGCCAGAGTCTTCGGTGGAAAACCAAACTTTTTTTTTTATAGAAAGAAAAACATTTACAACTGAATTTACAGTGGACAATACTTTTGCCAAGACCAGCTCAAACCAGCTAAAGGCCTGAGTGAGAACGTGGCAGCTGGCCTCGGGAAGCACAAATCCACCATGCAGATCCAAGATTCGACAGCATGACAAGCGCCGGCTCTCCCTTAGTTTGTTCATCAAAACCAAACAGCCAAATATCACGGGACAATTTCTCACAAAGTCTCTGCTGCTGGAGCCAACTCTGACCTGCTTGATGATGGAAAAGCAAACTGTTTTTTAATCGAGTAGGACAACTGTAAGAGCCACGAGTTACTTCTAAATTATTTGCAGTGTGGTTTTAAACAGTTGTCAGTTTTTTTTAGTCAGACTTTAGTAGTAAAAATATCAGATTAACATTCAAAGTAGCTGAAGTTTGTTGAGTGGATGTTCTTCACCTGCAGTCTGAGCCGTAACCATGGAAGGGATGGAAAGGAAAGGAGTCGACTGGCTGCCTGTGTTTCACTGTTGACAAGCTCTAACAGTGTGAAGGCAATTGGACACATTTGGCCTCCAATGACTGAGTGACCTGGCTTCAAGAACGTGGACTTGGTCAACAGATTGAGTGGTGTTTGCCTTGCAGACAGTGGGACTGTTCGCTCCAGTTAACTTTGTTGTCACCGGGAAATGTTGGAGTGAACGATCACCATTAAAGCAGAGAGCGGTGATAGTGGCATCCAGGTTAGAAAACATGAGCAGGCTTTGCAGGAAGATGCAAAGATCTCACATTAGTTGAGATAAAGTGCTAAATAAACATTTTGATTTTAAACTTTCTATTGTCTGTTGGACATTTTGAGCTATCAAATAGTATAGTACTTAATGTATATAATTGTATAATCTGTGATAGGGAAATAGAACAACACACACTGAACCAAAATCAGTTGTACATAAACACTTGAACCTCAGGTTTTGTTTCAAGACCATTTCATTCACTGTGTATCACAGAGATTCGTTTGTATTTCATTAATTATCTGTGATACACAGTGAATGAAATGAAACTGCATTCATACATTATTTATGCAGTGTTTTGTGCGATTGGTGGAGGTGGTTTTTGGGTTTTTCGAAAAAGAGTTAATGCGCAAAATGAGAGATGGAAACACATTTGCCGAATAAGTTCTGACCAGTGGCGGATCTAGGATTTTTCAGCGTACGGGGCCATCAAGGGGCCACAGTATTCATAAAGGGGCCAAGTATTTTTCAACATGCTTGCACACAAATCCCCAGTTTTTGTAAGGTGTATAAATTTAATCAGTTACACGTGTGCAGACACTTGTAAAAGCTTGAACAGTAAATACTCCTTATCAATTTTACATGCATTTTTACTGTAAATAAATAAAACATTCTCAAACACACAGCATGTGAGAAAATCCATCCATCGTTGTCAGTTAAAATACTTTTTCTGCAGGATTTTTCAAATTGAAATAGACTTGTGTAAGCTAGCTTCATGCTGGACTTTCCTATTTGACTCAATAGCGCCTCTACTGTTTGGAAGTTGAACTGCAGCCACTCATGGGCAAAGGACAGATGAGTGACAGGACAGGGGCACTTCAGGGGGCCAATCAGATTTCAGATGGGGCCAATGCCCCTGAGGCCCCGCCCCTAGAACTGCCGCTGGTTCTGAGTAGCGAAAACGTACCTCACAGTGTTGATCAGCTGTTCCCGCTGTCTGTCCAAACCGGTACCAAAGCGACTGCAGCTGGACCCTCCTCCTACTGTTGATGTCTTCTCAGTTACTGTATACCCATAACATGAAGAGAATCACATTTCTTTCTCTACGTCTCCAGACAGCATGTAACATTGCCAGAATTATTTGATATGACAGAATAAGTACAACTTTCCCGATAGTAGCAAAAAGTTCCTGATAACTTCTCTCCACTGTCCTGGGATGCGTCCCTGTGAATTTTGCGACTTGTACTTCCTGTTTACTACAGCCATGCATCTGACGTAATTACACTATGCGTAGACTGATTGATTCGCTTCAAGGCAGTTGATGGAAACACGTCCGATTTGCATTTCTTCTTTTTCCTTTTTGAGAAATTGTAAAAAAAATAGCTAAAAATTTGAAATAAAATTGGATGGAAACACGACTAATGTTGCTGCTACAATTGGAAAAATGGCGCTTTGGGTTGTTGTAAAGGCAGCTCAGATGCAACCAGTGACTCCACCCTCTACCCAATCAGTGACGAACAGTGTTCTCACATCACATTTTGGTGTCGACTGGGATCGCTTGGAACCACAACAAAGTATATACTAAAAAAGGGCTGGTTCCATGAATCTGGCCTAATGGAAATGGGTTGGAACCATACTGAAACGTACCGACACTACACTAAGTGGCACTAGTGGAAATATGGGCATAAATTTCTCCTGGGTGTGAGAGTGTGAAGGGTTGTTTGTCTCTATGTGGCCTTTAGGTGGATTTGCGACCTCTCTGGAGTGTACCCCGACTCTCACACAGTGACTACTGGACCTGGGCACCAGTGACCCCCGTGATCCTGAAAGGAAGCGGGTAAAAAATGTAAAAATGGACGGATGGACAAATGGATGGAACAGATATTTAGCTGGATAACACTTTATTTGCATATCTACCAACAAAATTTATAAAAAATAAATATAAATTATACCAACCAATATTTGTCATGAAATTTGTTTTCAACTAGAAAACTTTACGTAATAAATTAAAATAAAATAAAATCATCTACAGGATGAAGAACCCTGCAGAAAGGCTGGACTCTTAGAGTTACCCAGGAGGAGAGGTGCTGGGCAGGTGTGGATACTCACAGCTCAGGGCCTTGGTGCAACAAGTTCCTGGTAATTAGAGGGTCACTTTTCTGTGACTTTGAGCTGCATGGAGGAAACGTTCTGAGATTTTTGTGCTTAGTCGTCAAACAACAATTTTGATTAATTGGTGTTCTTGGAGGCTGTGGATGATGAGCTGGCAGGGGTGCCATCCTGAGATTCTGTTGTTCTCCGGGGAGAGTTCAACACCCATGCAGGTGATGAGGGAGCTATAACATGTGAACATACTGTAGGTCGGTCCATCAGTGTACTTGGTAACAGACCACTATGGGATAATGGATGATGATCTTTTTGTTGTAGTTTCATCTGACCTGAAGCTCTATGCCTTGAACATTCTGGAAAAGAGTTAGAGCTGTCAACTGATCACCACCTGGTGGTGAGTTGTATCCGGTGGCGTGGGCAGACAGGCCAAGTAAAACTAAATGAATTATGAGGGTGAATGGAAAATGTAGAGCAGAGCCCCCTGTTCACAAGACTTTCAACTCACACTTCTAGTAGATTTTATTTTTCTTCTTGGGAGCTATGGGATGACAAATGGGCCATGTTCACAAATCACAGTCTCAATTGCCGATGTGTCTTCTGGGAGCTGTGGTCAGAAGGTCATTAGTGCCTGTTGCAGCAGCAACTGGAGAACTCAATGGTGGACACTGGCAGCAATGGAGCTGTCAAGTCGAAGAAAGTCGATGCATATCTTGGAAGACTCATGAAGCAGGTGACAGGTACAGATAGTGAGAAGGACTTCGACTTCTCTGGTTGCTAAAGCAGAAACTCAAACATGGAAGAAATTCAGAGAGGCCATGAAGAAGGGCTTTTGATTGGCTGTAAGGAGGTTCTGGTAAACCTCTTTATGACTTCTCCATATTTTAATTAGTCAACTTAGGTGGTTTGGGCATCTTAATATAAGATCTGATGCCTCTCTGGCGCCTCCTTTTGGAGGTTTTCCAGACGCATCCCACTGGATGAAGACCACAAGCAGACCCATAACTCCCTGTGAGGTCAACATTACTCCCGTTGTGCTTGGTGAAGTACTGTCCTAAAGTCTCTTTATATTACATTTCAAGAACAGCCTGGGAGGCCAGCAGACAATACCAGTTCTTAGTTTGACTTAGAACTCCTTTATAAAGCAGCAAGATGTAGAGATAGTCAAGTACTCACTCCAGGCCCTGCTCTGAGTGCTTTTCTGTCAGAATCTGGGTCAGGGTTTTGTACAGTCTTGTTCTGTGGGGTTATATAATTAGGTTCAAAAAACAAAACAGAACTACTTTCTCATATTTAAATTAAATCCAGCATAATTGTTGCCTGAAAGGTTTTGGATATGAAGCCTGGTTCAATGAGTTTGTTCTCAGAGAAAGATGATGTTAGGATTCATTTAAAATATTATGATAAATGTCTTTGAATAATTTGGCAGGAGCAATAAAATTAACGTTCTCTGTAAGTATCTTGTAGAATTTTTAAGTCCACGAGGATGAAGTAGTTTGCAGACATACAGGATATTCTTGGGGGGTGTCAAAGTGTAACAAACCAAATTGGACATTTCTTTTAAAATCATCTAACGTTTGGTAGATAAGTCCTTGTTATAATGTGATAGCTCATCTGAAATATTTGCTCCATGAAGAAAATCCTTTTTTTAAGACTGGAAAAAAAATGTTTGTCTGGTTCATGTGCATGAAAGAAGTGCAGCAACAGTGCTGGCATCAGTGAGCCAGCACTGTTGCTGCACTTTGTTTAGCTTCTATTAATTTAGTAATTTATTTTTACTTTTCTGGCCTCTCTTTTTGCACCATATGCTTCACATATTAGTGTGCAGGGTGCACAAGATAAATGTAATTCACAGAAAAACACATTTAGTTTGCTGTTTGTCAAAACTGTGAAGACGAAGAATTTAATTAGCCAAACCAGTTCAGTGTGACTGCAGATCAAATGTGTTGCATCAAGTTTTAAACCTCTAGGGAACCATGTGTTGTTGCATGGGGAAACCGCTGAAAATGTTTTATATTTGAAGTGGTGTCAGTCACTTGTGCAAGCTATTTAGAACAGATGGGATTCAGTTCCTTTTTTTTGTAATATTTTCACATATATCCTGGTGTTTTTTGTGACACGCCACTTACCTGGAGATGTTTGAAATGTCTGTTTTGTGCAAAAACTTTCAAGATTGTGACTCCTATTTAAGCCAAACTGAAAAAAACTACCTTTTGCCTATTCTCTGCATCAAGAATGTTTTTGTGTGCCTTTCTTATTAAAGTCTTAACTCCTTACTGCATTTTTTTCTTATTTATACTATTAATTATAAAATAATTATATGCAAAATGCATATTTCTCTGCAACAGTGAAGTGAAACTTTCCTCCCCTGTAAATCTATTGGGTGTTTAGAGCAAGTTATGCCAGTGAGCCATCTGGCACAGTCCTGTGTGTTGCACAATTCAGAGGAATGCATTAGTTTTTAACTCTTACAGACCTGTTCCTGCTGTGGCATGCCACTGTCTGCTGTACAAACCTTCAACACATCTAATGAGCTATAATCAGTTTAAACAGAAACAATTCCTAAATATAGCTCAGAATTATGCGGACCTATGTGCTGGCTGCCTACATTCAAAGGCCAGAATATTTTTTAGAATAAGTTCTGAAATGTTTGCTCTGCCACTTGAAAATAGGAATTTCACTTTTTTACTGCAAATCTCTTTCAGAGCAGGAAAAACATGTAGTAATAATCACACAGAAAACCTGCTCCGATGTTGTTTTAGTATGAGCATGAACTAACACAAAAGTAGGAACTCCCCTGTAAGGTTTTCATACGCATGATTTGGGGCGAGGGAGTTTGTCTGTGTGTGTGTGTGTGTGTGTGTGTGTGTGTGTGTGTGCGCGCGCGTGCGTGCCCTTGTTTTGCTACTTGGTGGAGACAACTTTTCAGGAAAATGCAGCCTCATGGGGACCAAAGCCCGGTCCCCACGACTTCGGAGGCTGATTTTGGGTGTTAGGGTTAGGTTTAGGACCAAGGTGTGAATTAAGTTTAGGTTAGTTTTAGGGTCAGGTATCTGTGAGGTTAATTTCAGGGTAAATGGCCAGGGTAAGGATATAAAATTTCCAATAAAATGAATGGAAATCAATGGAAAGTCCCCACAAGGACATAGTAGGTGTGTGTGTGTGGTGGTGGTGGTGTGTGTGTGTGTG
>NW_013952822.1:126193-130123 GCF_001266775.1 Austrofundulus limnaeus
ACATACATCTTAAATAACGTTAAAAAACAGTGAACAAGTTTGAATTTTCAGTGCATTTTTCTTCTTCACACAGGTCTAAACTTGCACAAACACAAATTAAAATATACATTCAACTTTGTGTTGCAAATAAATCCATGTCCTCCAAAAGTCAAAAGTTTTTATCAGCTCCTCAAAATCAAAAAAGGCTGCTTCACAAAGACTTCTGTCTGCCTGTAGCCCATAAAACAAGTCACAAGAGGGACACCAGCAGTCTGGTGTGGCTTCAGTCTCAGATCCTGCTTTTAATGTTTGAGGCAAACAGCTCCAGCAAGCATTCCCAGTGAGACGTTTGACTCATGAGGAATATTTGACTTCCAAGTCNGAAGAGTTTGTTGAATCTGACGTGACATGTTCGTACGAACCCTTCATACGAACAAAAGTAAGAGAAATTTAGGATAAAAATATGAACATGTTCTTGCATGAGGCCCATTGCTCCTATTATCAGCCAATAATAATACTGTACTTCAATTATTAGTCAATTACAACACTCCAATTATCAGCCAATAACAGCACTGCTTTCATCAGCCAATCACAATGCCCCTTTCATCAGCCAACTGCAATACTCCTTTAATCAGCCAATCACAACATTCCTTTCAACAGCCAATCACAATGATTCTATATCAGCCAATCACAATGCTTCTAATATCAGCCAATCACACCACTCCTATTATCAGCCAATCGCAATACTCCTATTATCAGCCAGTCACAATGCTTCTACTATCAGTCAATCACAACTCTACTACTTTCAGCCAATCATAACATTCCTATTATCAGCCTATAGCAAGTCTCCTATTATCAGCCAATCACAACACTCCTATTATAGGCCAATCACAACACTCCTATTATCAGCCAATCACAATGCTCCTGTTATCAGCCAATTACAACACTCCAGTTATCAGCCAATCACAACACTGCTTTCATCAGCCAATCACAATACTCCTTTAATCAGCCAATCACAACATTCTTTTCAACAGCCAATCACAATGCTTCTACTCTCAGCCAATCACAACTCTCCTATTATCAGCCAATCACAACATTCCTATTTTCAGCCAATAGCAATGCTCCTATTATTAGCCAATCACAACACTCCAACTACAGAAGTTGCATTTCTGGCAAAAAGGCTTGTGTGAATACCTCTTGCTGATAACTTTAGCAAGATGCTTCCTGATTTATTATTATGTTCAAATTTTTCTAAATGACGTCTTTGTACCAAGAATTTATTTTTTTGTTGATAATTTCATTCAATTCTAGTTTTGCTTTTCGCATTTTTTGCTCTGTCTCTTCTCCTTGCAGAGCTTCTAACAATTTAATGGATTCCTCTCGTTCCTGAATACGTTTATTTTCAGTTTTCTTCTTATTTGTTAAGAATGATAGTATTTTCCCTCTCATTACTGTTTTTCCTGCCTCCCAAAGAGTAGATGCTGATGTTCCTGATAAATCATTATACTCCAAATATGATGTCCATTCTTTTTTAAAGTATTCTATAAACTGTTCTTCCTCATGCAGTGATGTATTTAGTCTCCAGTTTACACTTTTTGGTATTTCTTTCCTATTAACTAGAGTTAAAGAAACTGGTGATTGATCACTGACTGCAATAGGGTAAATTTCACTGTCCGAAATGTTGGTTAGTAATGAACTGTTGACATAATCCAGATGAAAAAAAAGAGTGACGAACATGTGAGAAGAAGGTATATTCATTGCTGTTAGGGTGGAGAGGGTGCCATGCATCGCAAAGTCCATAATCACTCATGTATTGTTCAACTATATTTATCGATTGTCAACTGCGCTGAGTTCCTGCTGCATTCAGTCTGTCTATTTTTTTGCCATCCAGACCAAAATTGAGGTCACCTCCAGGAAGTAGTGAGCAATCAAGGTGATATGATAATGCAGAAAAGAAGTCATGAAAAAAGGAGGCATTATCAACATTTGGGCCTTACAAGCTAACGATACAGAATTTTTGATTATGTATAGATAATTTTATTATTATATATCTCCCCTCTGAATCTGTAACCATGTCTAACACTGTGAAATTAATATTTTTATGTACTAATATTGCTACTCCCCTCTGTCTTGAGTTATAGCAGGATGAAAAAAACATTAGGAAATTCAGGAGATTTAAAATCATCCACAGTTGAAGCAGATTTATGAATCTCTTGCAGTAAGACAACATCCGGCTTTAATCTTTTAAGTTGGTCAGAAATCCTCTATTTTTTCTGTCGGCTACCGGCTCCATTCAGATTCCAAGTTACAAATCTTAGTGAGCCCATACCTGTATATGAGAAAATAAAGTTATGCCACACCTGTTACCATAAAGATACCAAGACCCAGGCAAAAACATAATCTGTGATTGGTGACTAGTTGAAATTGCAGTATTAGTATAAGAAAGAGTATGTTTTAAGAAGCAATAAATCAGGTGCTGGAGGTGAAAGTAAGTGAAACCTATCATGTTTACTTATGAAATGTCTGTGTGTATGAGACATTGGTGTGCATGAGTCTGTGTGTTTGTGAACAATTGCTGTATAAGAAAAAAGAACAAGAGGGAAAAAATTGATGTAAATGAAGAAAAAGAGAAAAAGAAAAACAAGAAAAAACAAGAAAAAAATAAGAAAAACCCAAAAGAACCACCATGACTCCATGCTCCACCAAAAGTGCAAACCACCAGCTGAACTGTGCTTTAAATTTAAATTACAATTGGTAAATATTTTAAATATTTCAAATATTTTACTAACCTTTTATGGAGTTCCTAATAAAGCCACGGAGTGATCTCATGGTCTCTGAACAGCTGGCCATTGATGTAAAGTTTTTCTAAAGTTATCGTAGCTCTGATGCCTTCACTGATGTTTTTCTTTCTGATTGGGAATAACACGCGCCTTCGAGGGTTTCTTTTGGAAACTGGTYGTAAACACTAAAATCTGTACCGCGCAGCTCTCTGCCTTGGCGTTTCACCTGTTCTTTCTGTTTGAAATGCTCAAATTTAGCAATAACTGGGCGAGGTCTATTGTTGCCGGGTCGCTTACCTCCGAGTTGGTGGACACGGTGGAATGTGATGTCCTTAAGAAGTTTTAGTTGATGTTGAATAAAATCCCGAACCAAGGCTTCAGCGTTTTCCTCCTTTCGCTCTGGGATCCCGGAGAAGACCAGATTGTCCCGCATGCCCCGAGCCTGGACATCCAGAATTGTTTCCTTCATTTTCCTGTTCTCACCGAACAGCTGCGTCATCTCCTCGGTAAGATGTTTGAYGTTCTCCCTCAGTGTTTGGTTCTCCGCCGCGAGCGATGTTACCTGTTCCTAGCTGTACTCCAGAGATTCTCTCAGGGACCGGAACTCTCTGTGAAGAACTTCTACCAGGGCGAGTCGGGCATCCAGGCTAGATAGCTTCTTGTCAATGGAGTCTAGAACCTCCATGAAGCTTTTGTCTGGAGAAGTAGTGAAGGTGCTGGCTGAGCTTTCTGAACGCGTGCATTTAGACACTGGAGTGGTTGTTTATTTTTTGCCCATCATGAAGTTTTCAAAACACTCGTCCAAATAACACTCCAGACTCTCAAAGTTTTCCACGTCCAATTAGTTGGATTGTAAAAAAGATACAATGGTTAGTATTTAGGACGAAGAAATGAAATTATTGAGTTGTTTTTACCGGAATTGAATCGTGTTTAGCATAAGTTTGCCAACACTCCGCCATTATACTCACGCTGAGCTCCCAAGAGATCTCAGCAGCTCATCCTCCTGAGGACTGTTAACACTGTATCAGATTTACGGGTGGAGGTCAACGTGAGCAGTACTAGAGACAAATAGAGACGGAGACGAGATATACAAAAGGTAAGTGATTTTATTTTTACAGGTGCGGGAGGAGTCTGGGATCTGGACCTGGAACAGAATGATTGCAGAGGTGAG
>NW_013952822.1:130402-133564 GCF_001266775.1 Austrofundulus limnaeus
AGCAGGCTGAGCTCATACCAAACATGAGGCGATACTTCAGCGATGAGTTGATCTTCAGCACTGCCTTAAGAAGCCTGGAGGTAATGAGCCAAATCACATGCAGGTGTGGGTGAGGAGGGAGGTAAGATGTTGATGTCTTCTTCTGTTTTCTCAGATGATGAAAACTGCCTGGAGAGAGCGTCTGGTTTGATGTTCCTGGAACCGGGGATGTAAGTTATGGTAAAGTTGAATCATGCAAAAAACAATGACCACCTGGCTTGTCTGGGATTTAACCTTCTAGCGTTTTGTAAGTATGCTAGATTTTTATGATCAGTGAAGATAACAAAYGGTACATCGGTTCCCTCTAACCAATGTCTCCATTCCTCCAGTGCCAGTTTTATGGCTAGGAGTTCTCTGTTGCCAACATCGTAATTAATCTCGGCCAGGGACATGCGACGAGAAAAAAAAGCACAAGGATGCATCTTACCATCGGATTCAGCTTTTTGGGACAACACCGCACCCACTCCAAGATCAGAAGCGTCCACTTCTACAAAAAATTGCTTGTGGGGGTCTGGGTGACACAAAATAGGAGCATGAGAAAAACGAGCCTTTAACTCACCAAATACGCTTTGTGCCTCAGGAGTCCAAGAAAACGGTCTTGAAGTGGAGGTTAGTTGAGTGAGGGGTGCGGTGATGCGGCTGTAATCCCTGATGAAACGCCTGTAGAAGTTTGCAAAACCCAGAAATCTTTGTAGTTGTTTTCGATCCTTAGGAACGGGCCACTCAGAAACTGCTCGAACCTTTTCTGGGTCAGTTCTGAACTGACCCTTTTCCAAAATGAACCCTAAAAAGGAAACTGAGGAGACATGAAATTCACACTTCTCTGCCTTAACAAAAAGCTGATTTTCATGGAGCCTTTGAAGGACTGCTCTGACATGTTTCTTGTGTTGCTTGAGGTCGTAGGAATAAATGARGATGTCATCGAGGTAGACAAATACATACACACTGAGAAAGTCTCTTAGGACATCATTAATAAGGGCTTGGAAAACTGATGGAGCATTGTTCAAGCCAAAAGATATGACCAAATACTTGAAATGACCCAAGGGTGTCTTGAAGGCTGTCTTCCACTGTCACCCTCTTATCCGAACCAGATGGTAAGCGTTTCGAAGATCGAGTTTAGTAAAGACGGTGGCCGTGTGGAGCTGATCATGTACAGAGTCTAACAGGGGTAGTGGATACTTGTTTTTAACAGTGATTTGGTTAAGACCCCTGTAATCAATACAGGGTCTAAGGGATTTATCTTTCTTGGAAACAAAAAAGAATCCTGCCCCTAGAGGAGACTTGGAGGGGCGGATTATACCAGAAGCTAGGGAGTCGTCGATATAAGTCTTCATGGCTTCTTTTTCAGGGCCAGAGTGATTGTATAAGTGGCTGGAAGGTAATGGTGAATCGGGTAATAGTTCTATGGAACAGTCAAATGGTCTATGGGGAGGTAAAGAGAGTGCTTTGTTTTTACTGAAAACGGCTGCAAGGTCGTAATACACTACAGGAACAGAAGACAGATCCGTCTCCTCGACTGGTTCCTCCCCTTTAACGGAGGGTGAAACAGCTGATTTTAAACAGTTTAGTAAACAGAATGAACTCCAATTTTCAACTCTTCTTTTCTTCCAATTTATAACTGGATTATGGGTGGAAAGCCATGGAAAGCCAAAAATGAGTTGTGGGGATGTGGAGTCAAAGACGAAAAACTCACCCAGATCATGATGATTTCCAGACACGATGACATGTTGATTGGGAACCAGTTGGTTGACTTGTGACAAGAGTTGTCCAGTGACACCGGCGATGGAGCGTGGAGGATCAAGAGGTGAGGCGGGGATATTTAGTTGTTCCACTAAATCACTGGAAATCAGGTTTTGTTCTGCTCCAGAGTCCACAAGAGCGGAGATGGGTAGTTTGATTTGTCCACAAACTACCGTCGCAGGCAAAAAGAACAAGGAGGTAGGAGAAAGGTTGTCAGGTCTCATCAGCTTCCCCTGTTCTACTGACGAGACGACCCGTTTCCCGCAGGGGGCAAGTGGCGATGAAGTGTCCCTTGTTACCGCAGTAGATGCACAACTTGGCAGCAAACCGTCTCTGTCTTTCCTCAGGAGTCAACCGGGTGCGTCCAATTTGCATGGGTTCAGCAGGATTGGTAACAGCTGTTGTGTGAGGAAGAGGAAACTCACCACTGATTGTGGAGGCGGAAGCTTGCGGCGTCTGGGAAGTGTAGTTTTTTCCTTCTTTCGCTCTCTTAATCTATTATCAATACGTATGGACAATGTGATTAAATCATCAAGGCTTCCGGGTTCGTCCCAGGAAGCCAATTGATCTTTAAGTTGTTCAGATAATGAGTTTATGTAAATACATTTTAAGGAAAGTTCCCCACAACCAGCCTCTTCCGCAACAATGCGAAAATCCACAGAGTGTTCAGCTGCCGATTTACTTCCTTGTCGTAGATTGATCAGTCTTTTCGCTGCTTCCTCCTGCTGGAGGGGATGATCAAAAACACGCTGGAACTCCAGAATGAACAACTGAGAGGTGAGTGTATCTGAGGAATGAGCTGAAAGGAAAGCTTGAGCCCATCTGAGCGCGTTTCCTTTTAAAGCAGACACGATGTAAGTGACTCGGGCAGAATGAGTAGAAAAAGGTGAAGGTGAACGAGCGAAAGCTAACCGGCACTGCAGTAAAAAACCTGCACACTGATTTATATCACCGTCAAATAATTCTGAGGGTCGGATGTCTGGTTCTCTCACAGGTAAAAACAGGTGGACTGGGCGTGGTAACGGGAGGTGAAATGGGGTTAGAAGAAAAAAACGTGTTCAATCTGCTATCAATTGTGGCAATGCAATGAGTGACTTGATTTAATAATACGCTGGTTTCCTGTTGGAGCTGAAATAACTGGTTAAGCTTCTGGTCATGATCTAATATTGTAGGGTCAGGTTGATTATTAACCCTGGGTGTCTGATTGTCAGAGGTATTGCTCACGGACATTTTACTTGGCTGAAGCATACTATCAGATTTACGGGTGGAGGTCAACGTGAGCAGTACCGGAGACTAACAGAGACGTAGACGAGATATACAAAAGGTAAGTGATTTTATTTTTACAGGTGCGGGAGGAGTCTGGGATCTGGACCTGGAACAGAA
>NW_013952822.1:133807-135440 GCF_001266775.1 Austrofundulus limnaeus
AGTCCAAGGCGGCAGGCAAAAACGTGCTGGATACTGTTTTCTGCAAACAGGTAAATACAAAAAAAAAAACAAAAAAAAAACACAGGTAATACAAAAACTCTTGGAAAGAGTAACAAGCAGCAGGCTGAGCTCATACCAAACATGAGGCGATACTTCAGCGATGAGTTGATCTTCAGCACTGCCTTAAGAAGCCTGGAGGTAATGAGCCAAATCGCATGCAGGTGTGGGTGATCAGCGCTGCCACCAATCATGGAGGTAGGGGGTGGAAACACCAAAATGCCTCACACTGAATGTCCTTTTAACACAATTAAACCTGAGTTGCTTTGTCTGAAACCCCAGAAGACTCAGCAACCTGAGTTGCTTTGTCTGAAACCCCAGAAGACTCCGGTGGAGGCCTCAACARTCACTTGGATCAAAGACTACCTGACAAACAGACCACAGTTTATGAGACTGAAGGACTGTGTGTCTAACCAGGTGGTCAGCAGCACAGGAGCACCACAGGGGACTGTACTCTCACCATTCCTGTTCACACAGTACACTTCAGACTTCCAGCACAAGTCAGACTGCTGTCATCTACAGAAATACTCAGATGACTCTGCAGTTGTTGGGTGTATCAGAGATGGACAGGAAGCTGAGTACAGAGAGCTGGTGGACCGCTTTGTGGCATGGTGTGGAAAAATCATCTCATCTTGAATGTGAACAAAATAAAGGAGATGATTGTAGATTTCAGGAGAAATAGTGTTAGATCAAACCTTGTTTCCATCATGGGAGAAGTGGAGGTGGTTGAGGAACATAAATACCTCAGTGTTCATCTGGATAACAGACTGGACTGGAGACTCAACAGTGAAGCAATCTACAGTACAAGAAAGGACAGAGCAGACTGTACTTCTTAAGGAAGCTGAGATCCTTCAATGTCTGCAGCAAGATGCTGCAGATCTTCTACAAGTCTGTTGTTGAGAGTCATCTCTTCTGCTGTCATCTGTTGGGGCAGCAGCATCAGAGCCAGGGATCTAAAAAGGCTAAACAACCTGATAAAGACGACTGGTTCTGTTCTGGGGACGACTGTGGAACCTCTTGAAATGATTTCACATAAAATCAAGAACATTGTGGACAACCCTGACCATTCTCTTCATCAGACTGTCATAGAACAATAGAGCGTCTTCAGTCGAAGGCTTCTTCAGTTCCATTGTAATACAGACGGCAACAGAAGATTTTTCCTGCCCACAGCCATGACCAGCTACAATAAGTCTTTAGTTAAATGAGTTACAACATCATCTCATTTCCCTCGGATCAGTAAAGTATTTTTGAATTGAAATTAATTTAATCCACCTCCACTTTATATATCTGTCCATTTGACTGTGGTTTTTTAACCCACGTTTCCATTTAGGGTCATTGGGAACTGGTACTTAGGTATGTGTTGGTAGATTGTCTCTGCACATTTGTGTTGAGTTCACTCTGACATTTGTAGATTTTAAAGCTGAAAACAAGTTAACGTCTTGTGATTTAAAGTGAACGCCCCACACAAACTGTTTAAATATCCATGTGCTCAATCAACCCATCCATCCATCCATCCATCCATCCATCCATCCATCCATCCATCCATCCATCCATCCATCCATCCATCCATCCATCC
>NW_013952822.1:135793-138077 GCF_001266775.1 Austrofundulus limnaeus
CCATCCATCCATCCATCCATCCATCCATCCATCCATCCATCCATCCATCCATCCATCCATCCATCCATCCATCCATCATTGTATGAAAACCCATCAGTTGATAAAAAACAGCACACTCTTTGAATCACACACACTCCTTTCTGTGTTTTAGTTTCTATTTTATTTGCTCAGTTTTGTGATTCCACAACCCACCACTGAAACCAGCAGCTCGAAGAGACCAAAATTAATGTGAGAACAGGATAATTAAATACTTTTAGAAGAAGTGTGAACTTTTGTGTAATAAATAAAGGCACGGGACAAAAAAGGAAATAGGGCTTAAACTTGTAATATTTTTATTTTGTGACTTATGTTTTCCCAATAATTGGATTATCATTATTGGTCTTTTGTTTTCCCCATTTTTTTCATACATTTTCTCAGTTATAGGGGTTAATCAGTAACAACATACAGTCAAATCTTTATTTTTTTACAGCAGATTTTTTCATAAATATTTTTCACAAAATCTCTTGTGGTTAATTCCACTTTTTTATGTTTCAAAAAGTAATAAGGTACATAACAGGTGAGACATTCAACTTAAATACATTTCAAATATTTTTTAGCTGTTGTTTTTCTCTCCAGTTTGGTGACATTTATTCAGACCCAGCATGATGGTTTTTTTTTTCAAAATCTCGTCCATTATTTAAAAGAAGTTGTTCAACTTTTTGCTTTTTTATTTTTATTTTCTTTTTTTTTTCTGCCTTTCTGATCCAAACACAAACCAGCTTCAGATGCTGACGACAAGCCTGTGGAAACAACAAGTTAAAGTTTCAGGTGAATTCTACAGCAGAGGAACTAAAAATAATGAAGAAAGGACTTTATTCTCTGTAACGTAAACACCTTGATTCTCTGTAAAGAGCCTGAAGAGGATGTTCTTTGTGAACTGGTGCCACAAAAATTAAACTGAACAGAAGCAAAACCAACAGGTGAGCCAACAATATAATCGGTCAGAATGAATTATTCTGATACAGGATGTAACACCTCATCTTAAAGCTACATAGAACTCAGACACTGATAGCCTCTCTTTTTAAGCAAATAACCCAAAAAATAAATAAGTAAAAAAAAAAGACAAAGCTGTCCAGGAATCTATTAGTTAAAAAAGAGATATACAGTATATGGCAAATAGTTTTTACTTTATATCAAGGAGAGGCCTTTTAGTTTTTAGTTTAACTGAAAAAAACTATTCTCACATAGAACAAAATATTATAATTAACGCTTCTTTTCTTTGCATTTAGAAACAACCTTCACATTTCTGAGTGAAAACATGAGAAGTTGAAGATGGAGAAAAGTCAGCAGGATGGGGGCAGAGTTAAAGAGTCTGCTGCAGATTTAAAACTTCCCTTTTCAGGTTGGAAACAAAAATATTGAACTTTTTACAGCTGAAATCCAACTGTTGTTCATCTGAACCCTCAGGGAGAGAAGGAACTGGTCTTGGCGAGGGGCTGCAGGTTAAAAAAGATTAAAAATGCTGACAGTTAATGCTGTGTAAGCATTCATTATTTTATCATTTATTAACACTAACCTGTCAGCCATACTTTCAGTCCTGAAGCTGAACTAGTTTAAGACTAAGAAAACATTCAAGGAAAAAAGCTCAGTTTTTACATAAAGATCTGTGGCCTTATTAATATTACGTATCTATTTCTTTAAGAATACCAGAATATAAATATAAATCTTGCAGTAAATTTAGTTTACACACTGTCAAGATGAACCAATTACATAAACTGGCAAAACATAATAAAGAATCTTTTAACATCATATATTTGATTTGTTTATATTTAAGTAAATTTGGCACTAAGTTAGTTCAGGGCTTAGTTTTGCTGCTAAAGCTGCACAGCATGCTTTTTTCCTTCTAAACATGTATGTATTTTACAAATATTATACAAAGCCTTTTTATGTATATTTTTATACACACATAAAACTGAATATATTTATATATTATGTATAAAAGAAGAATTTTTGCACACTGTTAACAGAAACTGAATCTTTGAGATGAATCTTATCAAGCTTAGGATGAAAACTGGTGTCMGAAATAAAAATTTAGTTTTTTTGTGTCAACAACCATTTATTTATTCTTTTTTTATATTGGTGATTTTGTGTACTGATGTCATTAAATAGGAGTCCAGATAGTTGCATGTAAATTACACTGACTAACCCCTGCTATCCAAAATATTTCCAAATATTACAATACATTTCCATTAACCCCTCAAAATGTTTAGTTTAATAAGAACATCACTGCTGGACAATATAAATA
>NW_013952822.1:138122-152840 GCF_001266775.1 Austrofundulus limnaeus
AATCTGTGCAATAAGTCATTTGATTCTCTGATTAAATTTAATTGCTAACAAATATAAAATTCTCAATTTGTTTATTATCTTTTACATTACATTCTCAAATCATTTAATCTGTTAAAAATATTTCTATAGAAAATATATACTTTTATGGAGCCGATGTCTAAAACTATTTAATCTAAAACTATTGAATCAGGTGAAGTCTGGACTTTTCCAATCAAACCCAAAGCTACGGCCGGGCCTCCGGATCAACCTGCTTCAACAGAAACTTCTTTAATTCAAACCTAAAGTTTTCTTTTGGAGAAACAAACAAAACTGTATGCATTTAGAAGTGAAAACAAAGCTGACAACAAAAATATAAACCAGATTATCGTCATGATTATTATTTTGCTCTTGAGCTATTATTGTTTGTAATTTTGGCATCAACAGGTAAAGAATTAAAGTTTGAAAGACCTCTTGTCAGCTGGTCCAGCAGCGTGAAGCTGGGAGGACAGAACCATGCCGTATGGATGGACAGAATAATAATCCCCCACTAAACACATTACCAATTGTTTTCAGTACATTATTGACATAATCTGTGCATAGGCTCATGCTTCTGTACAAAAACATTTACAGATACGTCGTTTTTAGCCTCAGGGTCACAGTTCAACGTGAGTTCAAGTCCTTTAGCAAACACAGCAAAGAAATGATGCAGAAAGCAAAAGTAATGCTACAGACTGAACCTTTTTTTTGGTTCTGCAAACTGCTACAGTACAGTACTTCTAGGCATTTTAATAGGAAGACATAAAGATTCTGGTTCTGGACATCAGAACCGTGTTTTAATCTTCTACAGCAGCAGCCAAAGAAACAGAGTTTAGACCGAAAATATCTACTTTGTAGGTTCAAGTAAAGTTGGTGAGATTCTGATCAATTAAGTGTTTAGAATCTGAGCTTCTTGGTGAAAACTTTTCTCTTTTTTTTTTAAAATATATACAGAAATGTTTTCACATTTTCTTGTTTTAATCTTTAATACAGAATATTCCTGAGAAAAGCCACAGTTTCTGTTGGATTCGTGGCTCAAGCTATTTGTTTTTTTCCTGATCATTAAAATGACCTAAAAGTATCCTAAAATGTCAAAACAAAAAGAAGAATTGAGCATACCGCATAGCTTTTCATGCTGGATTTAGTTAGTCATGTATATGAAGTAAATGCAGCTTTTATGTTTTTCGTTATGATGGCCAGTTTTACAAAGCTTTGAAACTTGCAAACCTTGCATTTCTTTAGCTACATTACAGTATATTGAGCCACAGTCTAAGGTGWCTACAAACTACAACAAACTACTGAATGTTTACCTAGACCTGACCCAATCTGTACTTCATCCAGTGCTCTGAGATTGTCAGACTTTTTTTCTAGAGACATGTCGTTCACAACACAAACACTAAGGTTTAAAGGAGTTCAGATTTCAGCGTCATCTTTTTTTTTTTTTGATGAATCGAAACGGTCAAAACCAAAACAAGGAAACACCATCAGGGATAGTAGTTTTGCAAAAATACTAATRCTTTCTTATAAACATGTCTTTAGCCCTTATAAGAAAGTGAGAAACTACTCCTGGGTTTTAAATTTAATTTGATGCAAAATGAAAAACATCTGATTCGTTTTGAAGTCTTTCTTGCATTTTCTCATCTGACTACTATAACATGTTGCAACTCYTCTTTTTACGTTTACATTTCATACACGGTCAGTTTTTTATTTTTTATTTTGTCCTGTTATTTGGGGAGGAAAATGTCTTGCAGAAGTCATGCAGAATATTCATGCTGGTAAACAATGCCTTGAAAAGTTATTGCCGTTTCCGTTCCAACAGTTTTGAAAAAAAAAAGAAAAAAAAAAAGAAAAAGTTTTTCTAATCCTGCTGAATACCAGCTTTCTTGAACAGGTTTCCTCAGATGTGAATAATCTGCAGAATCTTCTCCCATTCTCTCCTCGTTTTTGCTGTTTCCTGCGTGAAATGTTATTTTTTTTTATAACAACAGTAAGTAAAAGGGATAACTTAGCTGCTTAGTGAGAATATTATCATTTTCCCCATTACTTCTTTTGTAATTCATGTTTGATTGTCTTTTGGGGGTTTAATTGGTTTAAATCATGCCGAGCATAAGAATATTGGATTTCTAACACTGACATGAATGGATGTAGCAGGATGTCCAAAAAGGGGTCAGCAGAAAACCCCTTTGTTCTTGATGTCTTTTTTTTTGTCAGTTTTGTTTTATGATATGTCCATCCAGATGTCTTTGGTTAAATTCAGTGGTTCAGTAAAAGGGACTTGGTGACATTTGTTTTCTTTTTAGAAATTAGCTGAAYGTGAAGTCACATGATTTTTTTTCTTCTCCTGTAAAAACAACATTTTTAGATGAATTAGTCCTGTGGAGTATGGCTTGCTGTTTCTGATATGTATGGAAGGCTTCAGGCCTTCAGTTCAGCCCTGGAGCTCAGCAGAAACACTAACTGGTTCTTTGGTGGAGCCCGTCCACATTACCACCTTTTACAGTTAATGAAACAATAAAAAAAAAAACAGTGGGATCCAACTGGAAGAAATGGAGATCTGTGAAATCAAACCACTTCACGTCACATGGTTTTCATCTGTCAGAGTCTAAGGCTGCTCRTCCAGGGATGTGCATGCTGTTTGCTCAAAATATTACTTAAAAAGCTTTCAAAACATTTGATCTTCCGTCTTCTTCTTTCTGTCGCATGAAATGATGGAAATATTCAGGATGAGACGAACAGCCACACCTCGTGTTCTTCTCTGTCTTTTTCCATTTCTACACTGAAAACATTTGAGGGAAGCTGCTTAGAAGATTTTGTTGTTTTCTTCTTTATCTTGTGGTGAAAGTGATGGTGGAGTTAGAAGCTCAGCACTGCAACAGAATAAATAAAAATAACTGTTAGTGGTGAAACTGCCTCCCCCAACAGGGTCACGACTCGTAATCTCTCAGACACCAGACCACGACATTCAGTCCTCATCAGGGATGATATGCAATCTTTTTTAATCTCTACCCAGGAGGTTTATTGTTTGTTTGTTTTATTCAATCAGATTTGACCTGGAATAAAAAAAATGTCCTGGTCTGGTGCAGATCCAAGTGACAGCAGTGAAATGATGAAGGTGGGTAAAGTAATGTTTTTGTTCATTCATCACATCTAAAAGTTCTGAAGTCGACAGCACCAATTATTACTGGCTTAAATAATATCCTAATTTGTTTCTTTAAGTTCACTAAATATTTTTCACCTAAAACTTATACACCTTTTGGTTTATTGGTGGTTTTGTTATAAAGCAGAATATTGGACAGTTTTTTCCATTTGAGCCTTGGTTCCTTCTGCTTCTTTTCTCTTTTCCTTTTTCTTTAGCTTTCAACATTTTTTATTTTAGAAATAACTAAATTTCGATAAAATGTATAGAAGGATGTTTTATAGTTGATCAGGTAAATGTGTTTCTCTTACCCAATTACTCTTACAATATCTTTGTTATCGTAACGTTATAAACTGATTAAAATCTGTGTGATCGTAATTTTTCAGATGATTTGACTTTCTTTTTTCTATATGGTCTTCAAAATGCGTTGTTAAATTATTTGATAATGGTAGAATTACTGAAAGGACTTTAGTTAACCTTTTTRTAAATATTGATTTTAAAAAACTACATACGGAGCCTACAAAAGTTTTCAACTTCTTATATGTTTTAAGCATTTGTCGCTGTTTTAATCAATCCTGGTCAATATAACTTGGCCTTTACAAAAGATAAAATAAAATAAAACAAAGACCCCTTTACTGTCATAATGAAAGCAAATTGCGACACATTAGTAGTAAGTAGTACAAAGCCAGTTAAATAAAAAAATGTAAAGTAAGTAATTCCATAAATATTCCTCCTTTAAAGAAAAGACTAATAAAAAGTGAAAATCGKGATGAGTAAAAAAGTATTTCCAGGGCTCTAAACATCTCCAAGAGTTCTGTTAAATCCATCATCAAGGAATGTCAGGAACATGGAACATGTGTAAGAACAGGGAAATGTTACAAACTGAGTGACCATGAAGAAGGAGAAYAGTGAGAGAGACCAYCGAGACACCTGAGACCACTCTAAAGGAGGTTCTGGAGGTGGGTTGGGACAAACTGTGWACATACACTGTTTCCCAATTTCTTCACCAGTCTGAGCTTTGTTAAAGTGTGGCCAAGAGACTATCTGCTGAAGAAATCACAGATTAAATCTGAAATAGAGTTTCTAATTGATCGACAAATTCTAGTTTGGGCCTTGAATAAAGTCCCTGACAAACGTTAGAGTTTCACTTCAAATCAAGAATTCTTCAGCAGCTGCCACCATCAGCTCCATCAGGATCAGTGTTGTTGGTTAGTCTTAGCTTCTGTTATTTCCTGAATCTTTCTAGAGTTTTATTATTCTCATGTGTTTCTCGTTCATCTGCTCCAGCTAATCCCTCACCGGTTCCCGGTTGTGTTTCTTAGTTTAGGTCACTCTGTCCTCCCAAGTTGGTGCTTCTTCATTTTTCTTTTTGGACATTTTGGTGCTGTCCTTGGAAGGGGGTACCATCGGGCTCTGTGTTTTTTTGTTAGTTGTATCTCCTATGTTATTTYCTGAATGTTTTTTCATCTGCTCCAGCTCTTCCCTCACCTGTTCCTGTTTGTCTCTTGGTCAGCTGTTTGTCATTTAGCTCATTAGTATCCTTGTATATTCTGGTACGTTAGTGTTGTACATTTCCTAATGTCTTCCTAGTTCTTCCATGTCTCCTTCTGTGTTCTCCAGAGTTCTCTAAGTAGAGGTTTTGGCAGACTCGTCAGCATTTTTGTCCTCTGTGGCCGAGGCAGGGGACATAGAAATGCTCTTCGTCCRTCCGRYGGTGACAGGGGACATCAGCGACRGTTGGCGTCGAGKTCTATCTTGTCTGTTTATAAATCTGTTTATTTTGATTCCTACATGTCCTGCCTTGGTTTCACAATCTTAGCTCAATCGTGACAGAATGCTGACTTCCAGCAGCATGATTKCTTTTTTCTAGTTTTTTGCTTGCCAGGCTGAGAAAACAGCTTAAGTGAAGGAGGAAACTGAGGTGGAGATCCTTCTGTTACCTCACCTGGAGAAGGAAGAGGTAAGGAGGGAGATTTTTTGGGGGGAACTTTGGTCATTAAGCCTCTGAATCAGGCTTGGTCAGACAATGGTTTGAATTCTGCTGTTCTCCGACTTCTCACCTCTCACTGTTGCTCCTCAGCAACTGTTTGTCATCTCATTGCTCTCCTGGTCTCCAATGCTTCCCGATGCCCCAGCCCCCTTCAAATCTGCTCCGACAACCATCCATGTCTCACAGTTCAGCACCATCACCTTCATACCATAGTCTATCTCAAAAGCACTTATGCCCCCTGCAGCTTCCCCCACTCCAACCCAGCATTCCTCGGAGGGTAAATGGATTATCATGCAGATCTGGGGGAACATGATTGCCCTGCAAGGTTCTCTGGTCCCTAAGAGTAAGGTCTTCATCTGTGACCAAGTTGAGGGCCTACTGTTGTCATCTCCAAAGGCTCTCCTAGTGCAGGACTTCAGACAACTGAGGGGTGAGGTAGTCAAAAGAAACATTTTCTTTGTTATCGCTGCTCATTCTGTCTTCAAAGACTGCTGCTCCTCCAGTGTTCCCCAAGCYTATTGCTGTTCTTCCTGAGTTTCCYGAACAGCCAGCAGCTGAATCTKTGCTCTGCATCTGCTTCCAGCWGCTGAACAGCCAGCAGCCATTTGTTGTTTACCCTGAACAGTCAGCAGTTGTTCCTGTCCCCTCAATGCCTGCAACMGCTTCTCCAGGGTTACCCTCCACCGAGTCTTGACGGACTCTGCCTACCAAGTCTCTACGGAGTCCATGATACCCCTCCTCTTTGTGTCTCTGAGGGGGTCCAGGAGGACGCCCTCACTGCTGTGCCCTCTGGGATGTCCACCTGAACCTTTTTGCATTTCTAAGTTTAGGTCACTCTGTCCTCTCAAGTTGGTGTTTCTTTGTTTTACTTTTTGGGCATTTGGTGCTGTCCTTGGAAGGGGTACTATCAGGCTCTGTGTTTTTGGTTAGTTGTATCTCGAATGTTTCTAGAGTTTTATTATTCTCATGTGTTTCTTTTGTCTGTTCCAGCTCCTCCCTTGTCTSTTCCTGATTGTCTCTTGATCAGCTGTTTGTCATTTAGCTTATTAGTGTCCCTGTATATTCTATTGTCTCCATTTGTCCAGTAGGTTAGCATTGTGCTGTATATTTCCTAATGTTTTTATGGTTGTTTTGCGTCTCCATCCATGTTAAGTTTTGTAAGTAGAGTTATTTTGGCTGCCATGTCAGCCTTTTCTGTTTAATAAATCAGGTTTTTTTTATTCCTACATATCCTGCCTGCATCTTGGGTTTCACAAACTTACCTCAACAGTGACACATGGGGTATTTATCATTAAACTATTCGGTCATTTCATTTAACTAAAGTGAAAATTCTAGAATCAAACACAAATGTTTTACTTAAATTCTCATTCATTTATAAAAACAAAGCCCCTTGATGTAAAATTAAAAGCTTTAGGTCAAGCAAAAGTTGTCCTAATTTTTAAGTTTCAGTAGCAAATTTAATGAGGTGAAATAAAATGTTTAAACAGATTTTTTTTGTTTGAACTTAGAGATTACTCARCAATCTAAGGGTTTTAATCAGCTGGTGCAGCCTCGACTGATAACATGATTGCAGATTATTTTATCAATTGCAAGAAGTAAACTAATTAAAAGTACAAAGAGACACCAGTGTGGAGATTTTAAAGGAATTMTGATTAAAAAGAACAATTATTTTAACCACCGTCTCATTTTCTTTCTGTTGAAAGATTGGCATTTCAGATGTGGGCCTTTTTGCCAAAAGCATCATCATCAGAGATGTTTTTAATTAGTTAAAACTACTCCCTACTGAATTTTTAAGCAATAAATGAATAAATAAATAAACAAACAAATAAATAAATAAATAAATAAATAAATAAATAAATAAATAAAAGACATCAGAGGTTTATAGGTAATCATCAATTATTACTAATGCAGTATATATTGTAGATAATATATATATATGTATACAAAATAAAACATTTCTATTTATTTCTGTCTAAATAATGAAATAAAGCATAAAACACATTTTAATGATAAGCTACATAAGGGCAGGAACAGATAAAATTCTGAAGATGCTGCAGGCAAAAAGGCCAAATATAAGTTCTGTAGTGTTAGAAATTATTAGAAGACAAATAGATTTTACTTTAGCTGCAAAGCTACCAACAACAAACTTAAAAAGAAGACTGCAAATAATAGTWAATTGACTGTTCCCAATCAGTACTTTCCAGTGGGGTTCAGGATGAAACACTTCTTTGTTCTGATGGAACAGGTCAGTAAATAAAACAAAGAAATTTACCACCACAGTAAAATGAAAAAGACATCATCACAAAGCTGGCTTAGCAGAGATACCATGCATTACAAACACACACGCTTTTCTCTGTCTGTGTAACTCACACATCCAATCATGGATAAGGCCACTCAGTTTGCTGAGATAACAAATTTTAAAGTTAAAGGTCAAATCAAAATTGAAGATTATATAAAATGGAAAAATGACCAGGGTTCAGCTTTAGAAATCCTGATTTGCAACCAAGCAGGACTAAGTTAAAAATCGACCAAAAACATTTCCGCTAAAATGTCTAGAAAATGCCATTGGGTAAGCACAAATTTTAAGTTTTGTTTGTTTTGATTTGATTAGGGTTTTTGAACTGTCAGACAAACAGAGTTAGCCACATCCCTGAGGTTTCTTCTATTTTTTTAAATTCAGGTGCAGCCTAGATGACAAAAACTGCACTTCACCTGCACCTGCARAAGATGGAATAAGTTGTTCCATCTGGATTTATAAAGACCGTTAAATCAAACGTGGAACAGACAGAGACTACGGTAGCATAAAAAAAAAACAACAAAATCAAACAGGACAACAAAAAAAGTAAAAAGAAAAGGAAACGTGACACTAATACAAAACAACAAACACAAGGTGAGGAAGACAAAAGGACACAGAACAGTGAAGTTGACTTTCTTACATGAAGAAGGGATTTTTCCTTCTTTTTTATCTGTCCTCCTCCATCACATCACCACACCTCCTCACTGCGATGCTGCTCAGCTGACAGACACTCAGAAAACATCATGCATCCCTTCTTCCAATCCAGTACAGTTTACTCAGGTCTTTACTTTTACAGTTTCTTTCTGTCTGCCTCCTCACTGCAGTCCAGCTTTACTTTTCTCTTGTGCAAACACACTCCAGTTTGCCTCTTTATTTTTGTTTGTTTTGTTTGAAAAGTTTCCAGATGAGATGYTGACTCACATAAAACAAAATCTCATTGTTAGAAAATGGCAGAAACTCAAGGGGGCGACACAAAGAGAAGTCAAGATACACGTTTGAACAACAAATATAAAGCAGCAGTTTTAAAGGAAGAAATACAGCAGATGGGAAAGACAGAAGAGWTCACATTTGTCTGTCCTCCAGTCTTTTTCTGTCCAAACTGGGACTGGGGGAACTTGGTAAGACAGGAGCAGAGATTTAGAGCAAGATACCTGAGTCATGAGTAAAACTGGAAAAGAAGAAGCCAAAAAGTGGCAGAAACTGAAGAACAATTATTATAATAAAATGAATATTAATTTGAAAAACAACAACTTTTCAAGAGGAAAAGTTCTTACAAAGTTCACAGCAACTGAGATACTGCATTTCCATCTTCTGTACTTCTCAACATCGTGTACATTAACTTACCAAAGGCATCATATAACTATTTTTATCCTTTCATCCTAAACCCAAACCACATCTGGAAAATGAACTCCACCTTCAATAGTTAGACATGATTACAGGTTGTCAGACAATAAACGTTTACTAGAATCAAATAATGTATCCAAAGTAACACTGAAAACAAATCAGTCAAAAAATGAATAAATGAACAGAATGTGGATGGAGTAAGAAAGGCCAGCTGCCAGGGGCAACCTGATCTGAGGCTGCACTGAACCAACTGAGTGCTTGTCCACAGAGACATTCATCTGTTGAACTCTGAGTGAAATACAGAGACACAGATGGGACAGAGACAGGACAGATGATGGGACAGAGACAGGACAGATGATGGGACANTACAGTTGCTATCTGAAAATAATAATCACAGTTTAATAATAATCTAATACATACATGCAAATTAGTGAGAAGTATTTATCAAAATAGTGCCTAGGATGACACRGATCTCAGTAAAACTGCTGTTTATCTGTATAATTTGAAGGTAAACAAGTCTTTTGACTCAGTAGGCCCGCTCAAAATAAAAACAAAAACAAAGAGAAAATACAGGTCCTGAGAGAATACTGGTTGTGAAGCTGATCTCCAGTCCAGAGAAAGAACTCCGGTGCTGGTACAGTACCCTGGTCCTAAGGCAGAATGCTGTTCGTGAGACAGAACCTTCATCTTGAAACAACACTGGTTCTGAGACAGATTCCTTGTTCCGAGAAAGAAAACTGGTCTTGAGACAGCACTGTGATCCCAAGATTGAAAACCAGGTCCTCAGACAAATCCTTGTTTGAAAAAGGAAATCTGGTCTTGAGTTAGAAATCTGGTCCTAAGACAGCACTTTGGTCCTCATACAGATTTCTGCACAATGGTATTTATTTCTTCTTTGTGATTAATGTGGTTTGTGTTTGAGGATGTTAGTGTTAAGGCCAATGTTCTCACTTTCCTGACGTGTTTGTTTTGCAGAACTCCCTCACTGGTTAGTTATTGAGCTCTAGACAAATACTTGGTTCTGAGAAAACTCTGGAGCTGTCCTTAAACAAGACGACACCTGTTCACWCACATAACTGTAGATTGCATCATTTTGAGGATGGGGTCTATGTTGTCTGGGGCATTAGCTCCTGGTAGGTTCTCCCATGACAAACACCTCCTTACAGCAAGGTCTGTGGGGGGAGCTCTCTGGCAAATGCCTGATGGTCGAGCCTTGGCTCCTGGGGCTCGACTTGGCCCGAAAGAATTATGGAAAGCTGTGGACCCACATGTGGACCCACCAGCTGYGGGGAGGATTGTCAAGGTTGAGTGCAATGTACTGTATGCTGGGCAGCAAGKGAGGGATGGTCCCTGACTAGCTCTRGGAACATGGAACATCACTTCACTTGTGGGTAAGGAGYCTGAGCTTGCGTGTGAGGTTGRGYGTYACCAACTAGAAATAGTTGGGCTCACTTTGATGCACARYTTGGGCTCTGGACCCCAAMTCCTGTAGATATGCTGGATGCTCTCATACTCTGGAGTTGCCAAGGCAGACAGACGTTGAACAGTCATGGGAATACTCACAATCCCCTGGGTGAATGCCTTGATGTTGGAGTTTTCCCCTGTGAATGAGAGGGTTGCCTCTCTGCAGCTTCAGGCTACAGGAGGGAAGGTTTCYGACTATTGTGCGTGCTTATRCATCAAACATCAGTTCAGATTACCTAAACTTTTTGGACTCTGGATGGTGTCCTGCAAGGGGTGCTRTCTGGGGATTCCTTGTTCTACTGRATGACTTCAGTGCMTWTGTGGGCAKTGATASAGTTATCTGGAAGGGGATGATTAGTAGGAACGGCCTCCCTAAAGTTATAGAACCTCTGTGCTAGGCATGGGTTGTCCATAACAAACACCAYRTTTGAGCATAGGGTGATCCATAACTGTTCTTAGAACCAGACTACTTTTGGCCAAAGGGCTAATATCAATTTTGTGATTGTCATCTGATCTGTGATCTGTGGCCCTATGTATTGGACACTCAAGTGAAGAGAGGGGCAGAGCTGTCAACTGATCACCACCTGCTGGTGAGGTGGAGCCAATGGTGGGAGAAGCTGCTGAACAGACCTGGTAAAACCAAATGYATAGTGAGGGTCAACTGGAAACGTCTGGTGGAGTCCCATTTCTGTATGATCATCATTTYTCATCTCTGGGAGAGTTTTTAATGTGTGGGAGAGGTTGGGGACATGGAATTTGAATAAGACATGTTCAGGGCCTCCTTTGCAAATGTGGTTTCCAAGAGCTGTGACCTGAGGGTTGTTGGTAAGTGTCGCTGCGGCAAGCAMGTGACCAATGGAGGCTGTCGAGCTGGGGCCTTCAGGACTTAGCTTTCCCAGAGGATATTTGAAGCAGCTGATGGGTAAAAGGTGGCCATAATGGCTGCACCTTTGGAGGTTGCAGAAGCAAAAAACTAAAGCATGGGAGGAATTCGGGAAGGCCATGCAGGATTTTCGGTTGGCCTAGAGAGTTAAGCAATCTGTTTGGTGATTAAGAAAATAAAAGCATTCATTGTCTCAGGCTGTACTTGGTTTGCTGCTTGTCTGTAGGATTTGAAGGCAAACAAGTCTTTTTACCCTGTTTTAGGCAMGCTCAAAACAAAAACAAAGAGGAAACACAGGTCCTGAGACTAAATATTGGTTGTGAGGCTGATCACCAGTCCTGAGAAGGAACACTGGTGCTGGTACAGAACCCTSGTCCCATGACAGAATGYTGTTCATGAGATAGAACATTTGTCCTGAGACAAATTCCCAGTTCCAAAGTAAAGCACTGGTCCTCAGACATAACACTGATTCTGACACAAATTTCTTGCCCAGAGAAAAACAAAACACAACAAAAAGCACTGGTTCTGAGACAGGTCCTTTTTGCAGAGAAAGAAAACTGGTCTTGAGACASYACTGTGGTCCTAAGATCAAAAACCGGTCCTAAGACAAATCCATGTTTGAAAAAAGAAATCTGGTCTTGAAGGAGGTCTTGAGTTAGTAATCTTATCCTGCACCTTGGTCCTGATGCAGTTTCCTGCACACTGCTTAGGGTGATCCATAAGACTTATTGTTGATCAATGTAAGGAACACTTCAAAGATCTCCTTAATCCACGCTTCATGTCGACCTTTAAGGATGGAGAGTCTGAAAACTTGGGGGAAGACGAGGCCGTTACCATGGTAGAGATCACAGAGGTGGTCAAAAAGMTTCTCAGTGGCAGGGGCGGATGAGATTCACCCTGAGATGCTGAAGGCTCTGAATGTTGTGGGGCTGTCATAGTTGACATGTCTCTTCAACATCGCACGGAGGACTAGGACAACTCCTGTGGAGYGGCAGATCAGTGAGGTGATTTTTATTTTTAGAAAAGGGAACCAGAGAGTGTTTTCTAACTATCATGGGTTCACAYKTCTCACCCTCCCYAGGAAAGTTATCTCCAKGGTGTTGGAAGGGAGGATMTRATCGATTGTCAAGCAGCAGTGTGGCTTCTGTCCTGGTTGTGGAACAGTGGACCAGAYCAGATTCAGATAACTTTATTAATCCCCAAGGGCAATTAAGTTCCGCAGTTTCCAGGCCACATAGACAGATGCTTATACATACATAAAAAAAACTTCAACCATGTGAAGTTGCTAGGGGGGTYGTGGGAGTTTGCCTCTTCAGTCTACATATGCTTTCTGGACCTGAAGAAAGTTTATGACTGTGTTCCTCAAGGCAGTTTGTGGGGTGGGGGTCTATGGGAGTATGGARTGTCAGAGTTGCTACTAATGGTGATCCAGTCCCTGTAGAACCAAAGCAGGAGCTGTGTTCACATTTTTGTAGTGTTTATGGACGGGATCTTAAKGTGCAGTCATGGGGAGGAGGGTGTCTGGTTCGGGAACCACAGGGTCTCACCTCTGCTATATGCAGATGGTGTGGTTCTGGTGGCATCTTCGGGCCAAGACTTTCTGTGTGTACTGGGGCAGTTTGCAGCCRAGTGTGAAGCAGCTGGGATGAAAGTCGGTTCCTCTRAGTCTGAGACCATGGTYCTCAACCGCATGAGGGTGGAAAGYCCCCTCTTTGCCTCAAGTGGAGGAGTTTAAGTATCTGTGTTACTGGGGCCTCGTCCTCAGTAACAAAGGYGTTGCATCGGTCAGTTGTAGTGAAGAAAAAGCTGAGTCAATTGCCAAAGCTCTTGATTTACTTGTGTTTGCATTCCAGCCCTCACCTATGGGCATGAGGCATGAATCTTGAATGAGATCCTGAACAAAAGTGGCCAAAATGAACTTCTTTCGTAGGGTGGCCAGGCTCAGCCTTAGAGATAGGGTGAGGAGTTCYGACCTCCAGGAGGAACTCAAGAGAAGAGCCGCTGCTATTCCATACTAAAAGGTGTCAGTTGAGGTGGCTCGTGTATCTGATTACGATGCCTCCTGGACGCCTCCCTTTAGAGATGTTCTGGGCACGAGACCCCAGGGAAGACCTAGGACTTGCTGGAGGGATTATGTATCCTCTCTGGCCTGGGAATGCCCTGGGGTGCCCAAGGGCAGCTGAAAACTGTTGCTGGAAAGAGGAATGTCTGTTTCTCTCCAAGRCCTGTTATCTCTGCAACCTGAYTACAAATAAGTGGTAGAAGATGAAGATCACGTTGTCTAGATTCACAACTATTTTTCTCAGTGAGTTTAAAACATCCTATAGAGCAGCAGACCTTGAGGGCCACTATCCTTTATGTTTTAGTTGTTTCCTGTACTTCACCAGGTTTTGAGGTTCTACAGAAGCCTGATATTCTCTGACTCATTCAAATAGGTGTTCTGAGGCAGGGAAACAGCTAAAACACGAAAGATGCTCAACCTCAAGGACCAGGATTGAGGACCACTGCTCTAGAACAATGTAATGACAATTATCTTATTTAAAGAACATGGAAAGAGAAAATACACAASCTTTCAGTTGTAGAATTATCTTTCAGGACATTATCATCAGTGTGATCTACCCTAGAAAAACTTTATTTTAAATACTGTATATTTTGCTACTCTGCAGTATTCAAATGTGTGTCGTTAACAAAATGCCAGGATGGAAAGACATCAGCAGTGACCTTAGAGTAGCAGCCACTGACGCCTATCAATTTGGGAAGGGTCAAAGGTCATTTCCAGATTATCTGGAATCTATCATTCTATAAGGAGAACTGTTGTAGACAAGTGGAAAACATTTCAGACAGCTGCCAGTCTTCCCAGGAGTGAACATCCCAGCAGATTCACCCCAAAGGACAGACTGTGCAGTACTCAAAAACATAAGCCCTAACTTTAAATCTACAGGTGTCAGTTAGGATGAACATCAAAGGCCATGACTGGACAAGTAGAAAAAAATTGAACAAGTTTGGCTTCTTTGGAAAGGTTCTAAGAAGCACATAGCAGTGTGATTTTCATCTGAATAAACCACAGGACCTTTGTGACAAAATACTAAAATAGAAATGGCTACACAGAATGTTATTTTTTTTTAGTTGAGGTTTGGTTTGAACAACTTTAAAACCTGATAAAGACCAAATCCTTTCTGTTTGTTACAGAAACCTTGGAACTGAAAGAGAATGCATTTTCATATTCCTCTGGCCTTACACGTTGACATTGAGAGTACATTTTGTTGATTCAGAACTTTGAATTTATAAGCATTTTTACATTTTAACCACTTTTTAATTATGTAAATATTTGTTTTGCCAAAGAGAGGAGGGATTAATTATGTCTGAGTGCAGAACAGCAAATGAGTAAATGTCMTCAATAAGACAATTAGACGTGGTTTAAAGCTCCAGAAAATATCTACAACTTGAACTAACACTGTCACAAAAATAAAAGGTTAGCCTTTAACCCTAATATAACTGCATTTTCATTTCATTCTGACTTATTTCACAAGCTGTGTCCTTCACCAAACACAGCAGTCAGAGTTCTCTGGTTCCCACCATCTCATTGAGCC
>NW_013952822.1:155726-160022 GCF_001266775.1 Austrofundulus limnaeus
ACAGAGACAGGACAGATGATGGGACAGAAACAGGACAGATGATGGGACAGAAACAGCACAATTGATGGGACAGAAACAGGACAGATGATGGGACAGAGACAGGACAGATGATGGGACAGAGACAGGACAGATGATGGGACAAAAACAGGACAGATGATGGGACAGAGACAGGACAGATGATTGGACAGAGACAGGACAGATGATGGGACAAAGAAGGACAGACGATGGGACAGAAACAGGACAGATGRTGGGACAGAGACAGGACAGATGATGACAGCAAACTGATGGTCCTTTCAGTCTTTAGGATGAGACAGGTCTGATGTCCTCCCTCACAGAGGAGGAGTGGAGAAAACAGCAAAACATTTTTTTCTTCAGATTTCTTTGCATTAGTACACAAACGATGCTTGTTTGCATATATAGAACAAATGCAGAGCTTTCAAACAGTTCTTCATAAAAAAAACAAGTACAAATCAAGTATTTCAAGACCTACAGTATATGAAAGCTGCTAAAAGCTTCTAGTAAAAACACCCCCCACCCACAATAACCACCCCCACCTGTCCCCTACAGTACTTAAGTTGAGCTGTTAAACCAAGAGCATCAAAGCATTTTGACATGCAACATGTTGGCCTGTCCCACATCTTTTTGCTTCCAAAAGGCTAAATATAAATATATAGTTTTGTCCTGCATGCTTTTGCCTGTGCATACTCATGCTTCTGAACTCATACGCTCTCTTAATGGTCTATACACATTCATTAGGCTTTAAACAAATCTATAAAACATTTTCACATTGTTAGTCCTTATTGCTTRTGATGGAAGCCCATGCAACACAAACCGACATCGTTATGAGAAAAGTGCGTCGTTAAAACCGGACAATCGTAAAAAAAAAAAAAAGAACCTAGGGAGGTGAACTAGAGAAGAGTTTTTACATTTCACACAAAAACATTATGTGTAACATGAAGGAAAACCTTGAAAAACAGGTTTTTTGTTGTTTTCACAATCAACAAAGAGTTTCGGTGTAGCTGTGACAGAAAACAGATTTATCTGAAACCCCTAAAATGCTGAGACAGAAAATGGAAACAAAAATGTCCTCGCTGGCTGAGTGCAGGGAAGTTTTTCTTAAATCACAGCTTTTAATCAACACTTCTGAAGATTATGACACAACACGCCTTTATTTTATTTAAACTGTATTCAAACCTAATTATATAAGAAATTCAGTTTTTTGTGGTAAAACTTGAAACACTGAAATCACTGTTACATATTCATTACAKGTTTGTGAAAGTTTGATTTCGACTATATTGACTGTTGTTGAAGTGATCCTCAGAAGTGTTGGAAGACAAGTCTTAAAGTGTTCTCTGCTCATTTCAAGCCACAGCTGTAAGTAAACATCAGTTTGGTGTCAAACTTAGCATTTCTACAGAACCTGAAGAGACTGTTAACCTTGTAACCCCCAACMAATTGTTTAAACATGTCAGAAGTTRTTAAACTTTTGAGCAGATTGAAAAATATTTAAAGTCAGGGGACGTTCAACGAATTAGACTTCAGTTTTTCAAAAAAAATGTAAGAAATTATCATTTCACATATCAGCCAAAACGAGGTACARCGTTTTAAAGTTGTGAACAAGATGAGTGAAATTAAATACTCTGGACAGAATTTAAAGTAAAATTATTTTAACATAATGTTATATTAGATTTGAAAAAAACCACACAAAATGGTTAAATACAACTTGCTGAGCATCAGAGGTAAAAKGGAAATAATTCTATTCTTTTTTTTCTTTTTTTCCCACAAACAAAAGTAAAGGATGGTGCATTCRTCTTGATGTGTGCATCTTTGTACAGAGGTAGATGCAAGTCTGGCCACAGAGCAAACTGTGATGTCACTCATCTACAATGCATTTGTTTGTTCTCGTTGTTGTGTTCTCTCACTTCTTCTTGGACATTTGGCATCCGCTCTTCTTCTACCACGGGCTGTCGCTCCAGTAGCCGTTCATAGTGCCTCCAACTATAAGCCACAGCCGAAAACAAAGACAAGATGGACAAAAGAAGAGAGGGGGCAGGGTGGGGGGATAAAGGCAAGGCAAAAACAAGGAGAGACCAAAGAATGGAGAAAACTAAAGATACTGCCACTGGAAGCTGAGTCACTCTTAGGTCAGTGCAGGTAGCAATGCTGCTGACATGAAGTCAGACCAACAAACTGAGCTGCAGGTTCAGAAACCTCTTCCACATTCAGGAAATATTAGTCAATCCAAACATGTGAYATGGGTGTGTCCGTGTGAAGACTGAGTAGTTGCTGGTTGTGTCTAGTTTAGCCAATAACAAACACGCTGGTTTGTTCTCAAACKTTCAAATCTTCAACTAACTTACAAATGAAAGTGTTTTTTTTTTATTAAAAAGCCCCTGAGTTGTGGGTTAAGTTCTGCAGTGGCCACTTGCCAGGATCAGTGTCACCGTGTTATAAAATTGGGAGCACAGTTACAGAGTTAGCAAATGACATGAAATAGATTATCTTTTTTTTTTCATTGATAAGAGAAATGATGAGTAAATGATGAGTCCTGTGTGGCAGCCATGATGTTGGGTTGTGCTAGTAACTCCACCTGTCAGCACAGCATTGATTAGTGTTTCCTCTCAACAAGTAGTCCTGGGTTCAACTCTTACATGTGGTCTTTCTGCATAGACTTGCATTGTCTCCTTTGGAATGTGTGAGCTTGCAGTCCAAAAACATGCACATTAGGTCAACTGGTTATTCAAAGTATTTCTAAGGTGTGAGTGTGTAGAAATAGTYGTTTGTGTTGTGTTGGCTCTGTGATGCACTGACAGGGTGGATTCTGGCTCCTGCTTCTTGACCACTGGGGATCATTGCTAGCGACTTACCTTCTTCAACTCTGAACTGCATTAGGTGGGTACAGAAAATGGACAAATGGATGGATGAATAGATTCTTATCCACTCTCCCTCCGCCGACAAAGTATTTGCTAAGCTAACCACATCATTTGAAAGCTTTCAGGAGTCTAATAGACTTTGTTAAATTGGCTACAGGGCATTTCACAAGTGCCACCTGAATATTAATACAGTCCTGATCAAAAWGTTAAGACCAGTTGAAAAATGGCAAGAATTCTCATTTTGCACTGTTGGATCGTAAGAAGGTTCTGCATGCATTTAAATCAGGGGAACATGCAGGATGGTCCAAAAGAGAGATGTTATTCTTTGGAAGAAGTCCTTTGCCAGGCAGACCCAGTCATTACCACACAGATGATGGTCTTAGTGATGAGGGATAGCCCCTGTAACATCTCCATGTAGCCAGCTGCCATTTGAGGCTTCTGCACAATCTGAAGCCTGAAGGAAAAAGCCCCTCAGATCACGATGGTGCCCCCCTCCACTATGCTGTGAAAAAAACATCTCAGGTGGGATCTCCTTGTCATGCAAGTAAAGTTGACAGCCATCAGGGCTGTCAAGGTTAATATTTTTCTCATCAGAGAATAAAACTTTCTTCCTCCTTTCAATGTCCCCTGTTTGGTGTGTAGCATTTTCCTGCATATAAATAATCATTTCTGATTAGATTTCACTTGTTCCTATGACAACAGCTCAGAAAGGAAGAAAACCCCCACTTTGACCTCAGACTATTCCTAAAGATTTTTGCATGGAACTTCCTTTGTGGCTCGAATTAACATCTCTCACACAAACCCCCACCAGACGTCCTGACGCCTTCCTGTTAATAGATAAGAATTGCCACATTCCTGTTCCGAACCCCACAAGTTCTGTTGTGACCTCATAAGCACAAGACTGTTGGTTCCTCTTCAAAGGGATCATAAATGCCTTTAACCAGACTCTTTGGCGTGACTGAGAACAAAGGAATCTACATTCTTCATTAAATGTGAAAAAAGGAGAAAAGATAAAGGAATCTGTGTATCTAATGTTTTCTGTCTTATTGCAAAGAATGTCATTTAATCCATTTTTCTTACTAAAAAGACCATAAAAGATCTACTAAGTTTTGCTTAGTTAACTATTCAATAGCTGTGTGTATTATGTTTGATTGTTTACAGATGGACTCCTGAAGAAGATGTTTCTTTTATTTCATGATTTTAAACAGTGTGTGCTTTATTCCATGATTTAATCCTTAGAAACTTTAGGACTTGAATCTTTAATTAAAAGTGTGACACTCTTATTTTACTGAGGCAAGCAGATGTCTCTCCCTTTAATTAGATGCGAGATAATTAAACTAAAACACTCCTTTTTTTTCTTTGTCCTGAAGTAAAGTTTTCCCTCCAAAACAGATTTGATTTATTAAAAAAACTTTTCCTGTAT